>NW_022196904.1:59382638-59392663 GCF_008632895.1 Mastomys coucha
AAACCCAATGTCTAAAAATTGTTCTTATTTTGGGCTTGTACCACAGTAAGAGCCAAGATTTCAAACTCAATACAAAATACAAAACTCAAGACTAAATACAAAACAAAAAAATACTTTATATATTCATGTTCATTTAAGAAAATACTAGTAGTGATATATTATTTTTAAGTATACAGTTAAGATGTTTGGAGTTATTTAAAATTTATATTGAGAAAAATGTATTTTCACTATTGCTGTAGACGAGCATCAACATAAGACTGTTAAATTGATTGTTGTTTTATATCAAACAACTTTTATAATACTTATTTTTATTGTTATAATATTTTATAAATTTTAAGTACTATGACAAAAAGATATTGTAGGTATTAAAGGGGGTGTCTCTGGGAGGAGCAGTGGTACAAAAAGGAAACAAGAATGTGATTCAATTCTATTTAATTAATATATGTTTTTAAATGTTAACAAATTCAGATAAATTGAAATCATGTAACTTTTCTTATCATAATGCAATAAAAGTTTAAAAAAATAAAAAAGAAAAATTAGAAAATTATTCACGTCTTCAGAAAATGTGGTGTAATTAGTAAATATACTAACATACATATAAAGGAATCAGAAGAAACACTACAAAGACAGAAAGTTAAAAATATCATATTACAAATGAAAATTACAGAAGAATTGGAAAAAGACATCTAAATATCCAAGGAGGGCCATCTATTTATCCAGGTACCAGCAATACAAAGAAATCCACCAATACCCATATACACCTTGTCTAAGATTTATTTACCCAAAATATTGGTATGATGAAGCAAAGGTTAAGAACACTTGTTTCCAAGGATGATTTTCTGAGCTTAAGCCACAGAACTCACAGTGTAGTTAGAGAGAAATGAATCTTCCAACTTGTCTTCTGATCCCCATGATGTGCCATGTTATGTGTATGCATATACTTGTATACATACATATAACCAATCATTATAAGTAAAATTTAAAACCTAAAGAAAAAGGACATTTGTAATCAATAAGAGCAAAATATCCAAAGATGTCTATGCAGATGATCAGCTGACTTCCTTTAGAAACAATGGAGGTCAGGAGGCAATGGAGTAAGTTAAAGTGCAGTAAAGAAAAATAACTGTCAACCCAGTGTCACATAGCCAAGAAAATTACCTTCACCAAGTTAAAAGCAATCACAAAATTCCCTTGGTAAACAGAACCCAAGATAGTAGTTTCTACCAGACTTGTCTTACAAGAATACTAAAGAAATTTCTTCAGAGTAAAAGCAACTTATGCCAGTCAGTAACTCAAATACATTGAATACACAGAGCTCTCAAATGCATAATTATATAGACAATTACATGATAAGATAATTGCTCATTTCTTCCTCTTTCTTCTCTTAACCAATTTAAAAATCAACTTGTAAAGACATTTAAACAATTGTATTGTTGAGACTGTAATATATAGAAATTTAATGCATTTGACAATAAGAGAAAAGAGGAAAGGAGTAAACAGAAAATTGTACTGGAATGAAAAAACTGTATCAGAGTATGACACAAATAGAAAAGAAAAACTGAAGACAATCAAGAAGGGCATGTGGGAAATTACTGTCTAAATCTATAGTTGTGTGACTTCTTTAGCTGTTTTAAAAATGATGTGTGGTAGTTAAAATGAAAATTGCCAGCCGGGCGGTGGTGGCGCACGCCTTTAATCCCAGCACTTGGGAGGCAGAGGCAGGCGGATTTCTGAGTTCGAGGCCAGCCTGGTCTACAGAGTGAGTTCCAGGACAGCCAAGGCTACACAGAGAAACCCTGTCTCAAAAATACCAAAAAAAAAAAAAAAAAAAAAAAAAAAAAAAAAAAAAAAAAAAAAAAATGAAAATTGCCCCCAAAGCTCATATATTTGAAATTTTGGTCTCTAGTTAGTGGAACTGTTTGCGAAGGATTGGAAGGTAGCCTTGTTGTAAATGTGTGACTGAGGTCATGCTTTGTGGTTTCAAAAGTCCATGTCATTCTCAGTTAGCTCTTTCTGCCTTGTGATTATGCCACAAGATGTCCACTCTCAGCTATTTCTCTAACACCATTCTTGCCAGCTTGCTGATATACTTCCCCCAAGATAACCATAAACTCTAACTTTCTGAAAACGTCATAAATAACCTCTATCTTATGTTGCCTTGGTCATGGTATATTATTGCAGTAATAGGAAAGTGTCTAAGAGAAGATGTGATGGTAATTACTTTCAAATGTCATTAGGGAATTGTAATATATAAAGGAATAATTTTAGATACATAACTGATCCATTTCTCTAGCCCCTAAAGGAATTCTTTGCATAACACCAATAGTATAAAAGCCTCAGGAGGGGATTGAGTTAAACAGGACAAAGCTTTTGATATCGTGATAGAGCTATATCAGTATTAATTTGAAGTAATTTACAAGTTCAGATGATTGCTATAATTCTTTGATCAACCACTAAAGAAGTAATAGGAAAATATTGTTAAAACAATAAAATATTTAAATGTTTCATTAGAAAATTTCATTATTTGAAAAGGAAAAAGAGAAAGAGAAACTATATATATACATATATATATATATATAATTACCAGAAGATATAAATGAATTAAACACTCCAATCAAAAGGTAAACATTTCAGCAACACAAAACACAATTTATATGCTAAGACACAAACAAATTGAGACAGTCTGCAAACTCAATCCACATAAGAATTGAAAAACAATAAAATGAAATATTACTAGGGATGAAAATGGAAGTTTTACAGAAAAAAATAGTCAGTTCATCTGAGATATCCCAAACTATAAGCATGTATGTACTGAATATGAGTACATAAAATACTTGAAGCAATAATAAAAGTAGAACTATGGGAAAAAGATAATTCAATTTAATATTTACTTTCAACATGGAATGAAGAGCTACTATTTGTGGGTCATAGGCTTGTATTCATTTTTAGCAAAAATGAAAAAGTATCTAAAATGAATAGAGAACAGGTGACAAGTTTTAACTGTCAGAAGCCATGTGCAAAGCAGCTATTGTAGACAAATGGAAAATAAGGGCTATGGCTTGCAGAAAATAATGATTAACGATATTTAGTATATTCTGTAGCAAAACATCTGGGTAGCCAATAAAAGTCTTGCTCAATTTGTAAAATCAGATTGAAGAGTCATAATTGGGACAACTGGAAAGAATTTAGTTGCAAGCTAGAAATAATGATGTGAAGTAGGATCCTTAAATGCTTTTTAAGTGGAGATAACTCAAGTTATAAACTGGGATGAAAGTGATCTTTAGTATAAGTTGATAAAGAAGTTAGTAGAGAAATGTTCTATTGTATAGAAGGTAGAAATTAAGTATTAGGATTTAACTAAGATAATTTGTAATCAAAATCTTGGTACTTTCTGACTGCTCATAGTAAAATAGAAGAGAGAAATTTAAATGAGAAATTAATAAACAAAAAGGAGTCTGAAACATAGAGATTTGGATAAATCTGAGCCTACCAATATTTCCATAAACAAGAAAGCATATTTTGTTCAATAGTAAAGGACTGACCTTATATAACTGGCTGAAATGATGTGAGATGATATGACAACAAACAATTTAATTCAGAGTTGGAGATGACGTGGAAAGTAAGAAGGCTCTGTAAACCCATGCAATTGAAAATACAGGAAGATATACTTATTTGGCTATAAACATGTGCTTCAGGGAGGAAAATTTTCACACTACAGTGAATTCAGAGATTACCAGTGTCTCCACTTTGTTTCAATATAGCTTCTGCTAAGAGCCTTGGAAGCTTTTATATACATATACATATGTGTGTATATGTACATATACATATATATCACAATATATATGTGTGTATATATGTACATATGTGTATATATACACATATATGTATATACATGAAATTATTATTAGATTAGATTATTATTAGATTCAGTTTATGGATATTATGTCCACTTAGAAAAATACCAGGCTCATTCCTGGGGCCCATAAACTCCAGATTCTCAGTACTAGACATTTATTTCTTCCTGCAGAGCAGGCCTTCAAACCTGCTCTTCAGAAATTGGTTGACTAACCTCATATATGTATGTGAGTTTACCATATACAAGTTATCCTATATAACAGGAACATCAGAACACATACACATATACATCATATATACATACACATACACACACACACACACATATATATAATATACACATGAACTGCACATGCACATGCACATACACATGGATTACTGAAGAATTAGCTTAAGCAAAACTTAGAGATAATTACTTGCAAGAGTGTGAGGAGTTCATATTAGCTTGGCTCAGTTGTTTTAGAGGGTTCTTTTCTTCTGGTCTCCTCTGTACCCTATGTTTCCTCAACCCCTTATGTGTCCTTTTTCCTAGTGCTCCTTGAGTTCTGAAGGGAGGAATTTGTTGGAGACATCTCATTTAGAGCTACATGTCTCTCATACACTATATAATGTATGGCTGTGGGTCTCTGTATTTGTTTCCATCTTCTCTGAGAGGAAGCCTTTCTGATGATGGTTGGAATAAGGCAACCAATCTATGAGTACAGCAGAGTATCATTAGTAGACTTATATTATTACTTTTTAAAAATGCAGCAGTATTTAGTTTAACTCTATGTTCTCTAATATATGTAGTATCTTGTTCTTGGTCACCAAAGCACTGTTAGGTTCCATCTCATGAAGTAGGCAACATGTCAACTCAGACATTATTTGGTTAATCCTTGTAGTGGTATTAATATGCTTGGGTGAAAGGAAGTGGCACTATTAGGAGGTGTGGCCTTATTGGAGGAGGAGTAGCATTGATAGAGGAAGTGTGTCACTGTGGAGGTGGGATTCTGAGGCCCCATTTATGTGCTTAAGTTTGGCCAGTGGAATCAGAGCCTCCTCCTGTCTATCTGGTTGCCTAATGATCAAGATGTAGCAGTCTGAGCTTTTTCAGTACCAAGTTTGCTTGGATGCTGCTGTGCTTCTCACCATGATGATAATTGACTGAATCTGAAATTGTAATCCAGTCTCAATTAAATGTTTTTCTTTATAAGAGTTACATTGGTCATGTTGCCCGTTAACCACAGTGAAACCCTAACTAGGACACTCCCACAAGGTTTGTATCTTCATTGACTTAGCATATTCTTCAGGCAGGACAGATTGTTGATCAAATGTTTTATGGTTTGGGTTAATGTTTAGTTTTCATTTTTGGTAGCTGGTAGAATAGATTTCTGTAGCTTAGACATTAGAGCATGAGGGTAAAAGATCTAAGTAGGTACTGCCTTGACCTCTCCGTGTTCAATGCATGGTTTGGGTGTTGTCTTCAGTAATGGAGCCTTGTTGTCAGTTTGCAGAGAGCAACCTGTTGACTTGGCAACAGCTTGGGTTGTTGGGGATTTCCATGCAACCCTTTTGCCTAATACCTCAATTGGATGAACCTCAGTCACAGTACTGGAAGCCTCACTTGGAGAGAAGAGATGGCCAACGTGGGTTCAATTTCTCTCATTATTTGGACATTTCATTAATATCACTTTCATATACTATAGGAAGTTTCCACTACAATAGGTTCCACATAGCCTCTCAAATGTCCTTCAGTACTAGCTTTCTTCTTTCTCATTTCCCTCTCCCAATCTCATCTCCCCTTCCCTTTCCCACCCGATTCTTCCATTTTCACTAATTCACATATTTTTCAATAACAATTCATTATCTGTTGCTGACTCCGTTTCTGTTGCTGGTGTGTACATGATTTCAGGCTGACCACTCTGCATTTACAGCTAATAAGGGAGTTTATCCTAGGAAAGACTTATTTTGCCTCTCCCAGAAATCATCTCCCAGAACCAATTGCATATGGTTCTTTGACTTGGGATGGGAGTCCACAAAATATTTCCTTTTTAAAATCGGATGTCTATTGATATTGTATCAGTTCTGGTCCTTATGCAGTTTCTAGGATAGACTATCTCACAGTGTCATTTTTGTATTCTTGTTCTTCTATGTTTTTGCCTCTCATCCATACTGTTTCACAAGTCATAGATGCAGAGGCTTTGATATAAATGTATCTGCTGGGTCTGGGATCCCCATAACTTACTAATTTCTGCTTTGTACCTAGGGTTTCCTCTCCTTTCTGGTTTTCTCCGTTTGCTGTAAAGAGAGGGGCTCCTTTGATGAGGATTGGTAGCTACTCTTACCTAAGTTTTTAAAGTTAAGATTTAGAATGTAATAATATATCATGTTCATCTATCAAAGTGTTTGCAACTGATTGTTTTCAAGTTCCACAATTTCAGTAACACCAAAAAGCTGGCTAGTTTTCCAGGACCAGGCACAATTTCCCTCCAGTTAATTGGGCCTTGGATTCAATTAGACAGGTGTTGTCTGCCGCTGACATGTTAGTGCAAGTTATTACACCCTTCTTCATATCTTGCCGTGCTAATAATTGTAGTATTTCATAAATGGGAAGGATTGATTAATTGCTCCCCATAATTGGCAGCTTACATGTTCTTTTTCTGTACCACAGAAGCTAGACCACCAAAAAGTGCTTTTGGGTTAGATTCAGGTCAAATTATGTAAGTCTGTGTCTTACGTGTGTGGTGTCTTCACCAACATTAGTACACCCTCAGCTATTGAGAGTATCCAATGACCACATTGATAATATTGTTTGTGGAATCACTTGGACTGCTTTGACCAACTAATCAAAAAAGTTTCTCAGGCCAGGTACTGTGTTTTTGTACGTCTGTCATTTTTGTGGATAGCTGATTTTCTGTTTACACTTATACATTCTATGAATTAAACTCAGATTGCCAGTCTTGGTAGCAAATGCATTTTCCAGCTGAACTATCTTGTTGTTCCAACATGTTAATTTTTATAATGATAACATACATAATTGTATCCAGCTATTTTATGAATTCATGGAACACCTAATTTTTAGTCAGTTTGTATTTCTTGGAGTCTTAGTCACTGTTCTATTGCTGTGAAGAGATACCGTAACCATGGGGACTTTTCTAAAAGAAAGCATTTGATTATTGCTTGCTTATAGTTTCAGAGGTTTAGTCTATTATCATCATGGTAGGGGGCATGGTGGCGTGTAGGCAGACATGGTGCTGGAGAAATAGCTGGGAATTCTACAGAGAGTTTTACATACAGGTCTGCAGGCAACAGGAAGAGGACACTTGGCCTTTTGACATCTCACTCCTCGTGACACATATCCTCCAACAAGTCCATATTTTCTTATTCGTTTCTAATAGTGCCACATACACATATATACATTCACATGCAAACATATCTCCCTCTTTTTTTCAAGTATGTATGAATGTGAGTATGTGTCTATACATATCCAAGTAAGGATACACCCTCATAATCCTTAGTTTCCAGTCCAAACTGGTTCTCGTTTATTCCCTCACTGCTTGAGCAAATTATTAACTCCCATGAAACTAGATTGGCTTGTTTAAAGCACAGATTTTGTGTATGGCATGGGATGATGTCTTAGTCAGTGTTTCTATTCCTGCACAAACATCATGACCAAGAAACATGTTGGGGAGGAAAGGGTTTATTTGGCTTACTTCCACATTGCTGTTATCACCAAAGGAAGTCAGGACTGGAACTCAAGCAGGTCAGGAAGCAGGAGCTGATGCAGAGGCCATGGAGGGATGTTCCTTACTGGCTTGCCTAGCACCCTGAAGCAGCTCTGGCTACCTTACACCTAAGACTGTGCTTTCCCACCCTTGAGCAGTGTCTCAATGCTTTCAAATAGCCCAGCATCAGCCCTGGCAGCAGCATGGGGTAAGTGCAGTCAAACTCCTCATGTTCCCCCTCCCTAAGTGGCCATGCCCAGTGGCAGGGCAGACACCTGCCTACAGAATTAAATTTATGAATATCAAGTCTTTCAGTCAGTTTCTAGCACCTGTAAAAGTACCTGAGGTGAATGCCTATGAGATAAATATTCAATATGTGAAAATTCCTCATTTCCCTGTGCTCCTTTTGGGTCTTGATTATTTTCTACTTAAATCTTCCCCAGCTTTATAAAACACACACTTATTGAACTTGGATCATCACGCTTATACTCATAGGTTTTCTCATAAGTGCTACAAATTTACCTGAGATGTGACCAATATATAAATTTAGCAACCCAGTCCTCCAAACACAGTAAATAAAAAGAAATGCAATAAATTACAGAGATCTTCATGTATCCATTTATGATTGGAATTTATTATTAGATTTTTAGGATCAAATCTACAAACAATGATGAAGAGTAGGCATGTGTTCTGTCCTTATGGGAATGTCTTTCAGATATTACCATAGTGCAGTCTTGAATGTGCATACTGGAGGAAAGGAAGGCTATGACAGGCAGAGCATGAGTTGTGGTCTGTGAAGTATGCCAGATACAAGCCAGGGGTGAATTGATCCCATGATCTGCACTGAACAATCATGAAATTCTTTATGTCTGGCAGTTTTCCTCGGAGTAGATTTTTTCTCTAATTCATTTCCTAAAAGCTTCAGTTGCTTTGAGTGATATTCTCAGTGATAGGGAGAAATGAAAACGATTTTACATTCTCACCTTCCAGGAGTGAACAAAACAGTCCCCATCCTTTCCTAGATGGATGACAGATTCATAAGGAAAAAAGAAAGCAGAAATCTATAGGGACTTTCAAGTTGCTTGGAACTACTGGGATGCAGATGCTAAAGTTCTCCTACCACAGCACTGTGCACTTTAGGAACTGAAACATTGCTCAAGCTGTGTTTGGATCAGCTAGACTGAACGAAAGGCTTCTTTGAAGAGGTTTTCTCTTCAGTTTCCTGGGATATACCATAATTATGGGGATTCTGGGGAATTACTGTAATTGCTGCTTTCTTATTTTTCTATGGATATTTACATCTTTGTGGCTCCATTTCTCCTCACATTACTACAATAGGAAGAAGAGGAGAAAAAAAGAGGAAGAAAAAATATTCTGAAAACATTTAAGAAATCCTAAAATGTGCATTGGAGGTTGCTAACATAATAATTTATGTTATTCTTTAGATAACTCTAGTCCCAATTAGTCTTTCTTCCTAAAAATCTTACTTTGGTTTCCAAAGCAGTTCTTATTTAAAAGATTGACTGTGCTGAATTTATCACCCAGCCTGTGACACATGCTTGCACCTGTCTAAATACTGGGGTATTTCCCAGAAGAAGAATTTCATTAAAGCTAAAGGATAGTGATGTCGTCTACTGTGACTCTCAAATGGTCTTTGTCCTACTATTGTATGGGTTCCCTGATTTTTTTTTTTGGTTCTAATTGTTGAAATGTGCACTGGTTATTTATTTATTTATTTATTTATTTATTTATTTATTTATTTATCTTTCTGTCCATCCATCCATCCATCCATCCATCCATCCATCCATCCATCCATTCAACTTGAAACAGGTTAGCGCCATCTGGGAAGAAGAAATCTCATTTGAGAAATCAGACTCTCAGGAATTTTCTTTATTGATGATGGTGTGTGAGTGTGTGCATGTGTATGTGTGTGTGTGTGTGAGAGAGACGCAAGAGTGCACATACATCAGCATTGGGGCTTCCCCTTGGCAGGAGGTCCTGGTAGATAAAAGAAAGGAACAAGCCAATAAGCAGCGTCCCTCCTTGGTTCAGTTCCTATCTCCAGGTTACTGCCTTGGATTCATGCCTTGGCTCCCCTCTGTGATGGACTGTGTGACCTTCAGTATGAAATAAATTTTTCCTTCCCAAGTTTCTTGTCATGGTGTTTATCACAGCAGTAAGAATCCAATCCAGGACAAGGTGTCAGGTGGAATGAAGGCCTCCCTGGGAAAAGAGTGTTGTGCATTTACTAGAAGTCTGAATGGGTCCAACATAAATAACCACAGACACATTTATAAAGCACAGAAGTTAACTCTGTGCTTAAAGGGTCATATATTCTACAGAAAATGTTAATCACTTAGAAGAACTGTGTGCCGAGAAATGGCCAACAAGAGCAAGCTCATTTGTAATCTTTCTGTATTATACATCTTTTGGACTTGTTTTTTGTTTTACTGTTTTTTTTTTTTT
>NW_022196904.1:59393738-59443346 GCF_008632895.1 Mastomys coucha
TTTTTTGGAGGGAAACTGGGAATGGAGAAATTTACATGTAAATAAAGAAAATATCTAAAATAAAAAAAGCAATCATTTAAAACAATATAAATAAAAATGTGTTGGCTTAAAAAAAAAAGACATCAAAACAAAAGGGTGATTTTATTTTTTTTCTGGCTTTCCTCTCCCCTTCTTTTTCCTATTTCCTTTCCTGATTTTTATTTTCAGTGATCAGAATCAAACTTGTAATTTCACAAGTGACACATGCCCTACTATAGACCATGTCCCCACCTCTGTAGCTTATTTAAATTGATTGATATATGATAATAACATTTTTATTTTATTTTAGTTAGGACAGCGATGCCTATAAAATTATTTCATTTTCTTTTGTTCTTCAAACTGGGAAAAAGAGCTCATTGAAAAGTTTTAGTACACGAAGCTTTACTAGTGAAGAGCACATACTGTTCTGCCAGAGGCCACAAGTTTTGTTCCCATAGCAAAGGCCAGATGGTTCATAACTCCACATCCTTAGGATGGAAAACTTCTGGTTCCTGGAGCATCTGCACTGATATGTGCCCCACCCACCTATACACAGACAGACACACATACACGTAATTTAAAACAATAAAAATAAACCTTTTAAAATGTTTTATGCATAGGCTTATAAGTAATATGGTTATCTTCTCAAACAATCTCTTTAATGGTTGATCCTAGACAAAGTAATGGAGCCACACTGTGGTTTAGACTCTTCTGTTTCCTAAAAGCTGTCTAAAGAACAAATTAAGGAAGAAACTACAACATACAGTTACCAAAAATTTGTGTCAAAATCTATTCAGATGTATTGATATTCTCAGTCTGATACTACCAAAAAAAAAATGCATCACATGCTTAGTTCCAGAAACGCTCCATTTCCATTATTGCAGGAAAGGCCATCTAAAAATCACTTGAAGTTGATGATGCATGTTGTTTATTCTCTTGAAAAAAAAAAACATCCTCTCCAAATAGGGGGAAAGGTTAGAAATGATTTCTTCTGCATTGATCAATTTATCTGAGTTGTCTTTCGACAGATTGTATTAATGGAACTTCATTTTCTTTTATTCAGTTGACGGCCAATTTTTTGTTGTCTCTTAAAAAGATCAATGAACATGTCTCGCCATCTTTTCACAAAACAAGATGATTTTCCCCTTAAACTTTAAGAAAAGACTTTATTATTTTGTTGTAATAGATTTTTGTTCCCCTCTTGCTTTCAACACCAGGCACCGAGTTTTCTAATGCCTGCATATTCCTTTATATCTCTTTGTAGTTTGGACTTCAATACCTTGAATTTTGCAGGTTTTTTTGTCCTGATGATTCTGGGAGCCACAGAAGTGTCCAGGAACAGAAGCCTTTCCAGTCCCTGAGCTACACGGGGCAGAGGACTAAGTGAGTTCATGATTACAATAAATAAACACAATCAAAACTAGTACTCTCAGCAAGAGTGCATTTTGGTTGGGAAATTATGTACTACAGCTTTCATATTCTTTTTAAATGGAAGTTTGAAGCTTCCCTCAAGACTAGGTAGGAACAGCTGATGCATTTCTCTTCCAAGAAGGGTCAGGAAAGTGGTGGCCTTCATTTGGTCTTCCTTGACATTCAGAGGATTTCTTAGAATAGAGTGGCTTCTTTTCAGGAGATGCAGTATTTGTGTTTTGTCTGTATATCTTGTGTTTTTATTATAATGAGAAACATGACAAGGAAAGAAATGGGAAAAACCCACCCATCTACCCACTTTTTTTTTCATGTGTGTGTGATTCTTGGTTCTTTCTCTTCTTCCTATGCCCAACCCTTTCATTATTCCCATACTTCTCTGAGACTAGCACAATGAAGGTGAATATTAATTGTTAGGGATAGTCAGTCTGGTAGAGCTGGCTCATTCATACAACATAGCAGTTTTTCTCTGATATGCAGTTGCAGTGGAAGCAATGGGATACATAGTAATGTCTGTGAACCACTCCCAGCAACAAGAGCAAACTGCAACAGGCAGCTTTTAGCTCCTTACAATACATGTAGTAAGTACTCTAATGACTTTTAAAATATTTAGTAAATACACATACATATGTGATATGTGCATATGTGGGGGTTGTATACAGGAATATAATTGCTCACAGAGTCCAGAAAAAGGTATTGGATTCCCTAAAGAGTGTATTACAGGAGGTTCTGAACTACCTGAGGTGGGTGCTAAGAACTGAATTTGGGTCCTCTGTAAGAGCAGTGAGCAAGATATCTTAACTGCTTACATTGAGCCCCATCTTCAGTTCCAATATCTATGCCCTTTTTTGTTTGTTTGTTTGTTTGCTTGCTTTTTAAAAAATGTCTCTGTATAACCCTGGCTGTCCTAGAACTTAGAGTTCACAGAGCTCTGCTTGTCTCTGCCCCCTGCCTTCTAAGATTAAAGGAGTAAGCCACCATTCCTACCTAATAGTCTATGCCCTAAATAAATGGTGCCATTTATTTATTTATTACAGACTTCAGATATTCTAAAAATATATTGCAGGTCACATAAAAAAGGAAATTCAGCCATATTTATGTATCCATTTCTGCGCAGTGTCGTGATAGCCAAGCAATGCTAAATTCTGATATAATGAATTAGCTCCTACTCCTAAGTCACTTACCTATTAGAGAAGAGATTACCCAAGACTAGCTTAGCATTAATCTCAAATCCTGAGGATTCTTTAGTATGTGGAGGAGGCAAAAGGGAATTCTGAACTCTTAGGGTTGCTATAGGAAGGCAGTGGGGTGAGCTGTCATTTCCTTTGTCTTGGAAATTGTCATTACTCACATCTATGTCCAGATATTTTTAAGCATTCCTTGCTTTCTTAATCCACACTTCCAACCAGGAACTGAGTCTTGGAGATCCTCAGTCCTTATTGTTACATCAGCACCACTTTACTACTTTACCCTTGCACATGTGTTAATTACTAGCTAGATTTTTTTCAGCTTCACACAAAGTTATCTTGGAAAAGTTATGAGAGTTACAGTTATCTGGGAAGAAGAACCTCAATTGAAACATCTCCATCTGGAATGCCTGAAGGCTACTCTTTAAGGCATTTTCTTGCTTAATAATCTATGTATGCCCATCCCAGAGGATTAGTGTCACCCTGTATATGGGATTATTAGGTGTAAAAGAAGCAGACTGGACAAACAATAAGGAACAAACCAGTAAGCAAGGACTTCTTCATGATGCCTGCTTCCATTCCAGCCTCCAGGTTCTTGCCTGTTTTAGTTCCTGCCCTGACTGCTCTCTGTAACGGACTGACATCTGTAAGTGTAAGGTGAAACAAACCAAATCTTTCCCAAGATGTTTTTGGTTATGGTGCTTTATCACATCAATAGAAACTAGGACATATATGAAAATGGGGAAATGAACGTATATCATATATTCATTTTATTCATATCATTAATGATACAAGTTCAAGCTTGTATCTTTTTCCACCTGGATGACTGGGTCAACCTCCAGACTTGTCTCATTTCCTCCAACATGGCCCTTGAAATGAACCTCCACACTGCCAAAACAAACTTCTTATACTGCAAATATGATTATAACATTGCACTCCCTGAGCTACCTGAGAGCCCATTCAGGATAGAACTCACATCACTAACATTTGTTCAAGTTCACTTTCCCCTCTCCACTCTCTCCTACCAACAGGCCCCATAGAAATAGAGATTTTTTTCCTTCCTTTATCCTGATATTTGATTACTTTCAAATTTCTCTTTGCCAAGAATGGCTTCTCTTCTGTTACAATGAGAGATTTTCAACTTGATTATCTCTGTTCCTGTTTCTCCCTCTTTCCCTCCCTGCTCCTTCTCCCTTCTCTCTTCTGTAGTATATGTGGGTCTGTGGATAGATGCTAGACATTAATGCTGTTGTCTTCATTTTTTGTTCTATATCACACTTTTTGTTTTAAGTTCTCACTTGGAGATCAATAGAAGCCGCCAGCATACTGCTCACTCCACCATTGAAAATTGCCAGTAAAGGCATATGTTATTACTCATCATTTTTGTAGGGGAGTCCAGAGATCTAAACTCATGTCCATATGCTTGTAAAGTACTTTACCCACTGAGGCAATAAATAGCTCATTTCCTCTCTACCTACAGCAGCCTTTCTATGTCTTGATAGAACTGATCACTGTTAGCCCTTATACTGGAGAATCCTACCGTGTGTAGCCAGTACACCTAAGTTACAAAGTAGTAGACACTGAGCATTTTTGAAATGTTCAATGAAGGATTTAATTCAAACATCTGTGTTCCATGGACTTTTCAAGGGCAGAGGGATGTATAGAGTTCTCTGAAATATTCCTAAGTTAATGAAGTAGAAACTGAAAGCAAATTCAAAGTCTTTTACCTATGTATCTGGCATCTTCAAAAAATATTAAAAAGTTGTCAGATTCTACAGTGACTACAAAAAGTTTTAAAAAATACCAATGATAATTAATGACTAATGAGTTACATAGGTTTACACATAAAATAAAGAGGTAGTAAACTACTCTATATGTTTGATATATATGTGTGAGTGTGTATGTGTGTGTGTGTGTGTGTGTGTGTGTGTGTGTATGTATTATGTGCATTTGAAAGGTGGAAAGCTTCACTGACCTGTTGGTATAATAAATATTACTAAGATTAAAAAAAGAGAGAATCTTGCTTCTGCCAACTCCACCAACATATTTAAACTTTCCCTTACATCAAGATAAGGGATCCAAACAAGTAAACAGTAAAGTAACCAAATAAAAGGAAAAGGATGGAAAGACACAGGTATCATATATATGTATAAGTTTAGGTATAAGTATTGGTATAGGTAGAAGTATATGTAATGTACATGTACATATATGTGTAAGCATATATACATATATATGTGTGTGTGTGTATTTATACATATCATACTTCTATTAAGAATCTACTCAATGAAGGTACTTAGAAAGACTATCCTCACATACTAAAAAGGTTAGTGCATCTTAGCTTAAATAGTTGCTTGTCAGTTTTATATATGGGTCAATAAAATATTGTGTCTTGGTTAATATTTTACAGGAAAAATTTAGACTAGGCTTTTAAATTTGGAACTATGAAAATATTACTCTACAAAAAAATAACAATTATAACAGGAAAATGCACAAGTTGTTAACAAACACAAGGGGGGTATGAAAAGTCAGATGCAGAGGGTATGAATTCACCCTCTCTGTTCTGTGAAACAAGATTTTCCACATTAAGGAAGTCTTTTACAGTTTTTCATCTTCATCCCCAAGCAGCAGCATAGGGAGAGACAGAAATGGTTCTAACTAAATTTTTTAAAGTTGAATATTTCTTGTAGGGTGTTCTTGCCATTTCAAGGC
This sequence comes from Mastomys coucha, assembly GCF_008632895.1. Lineage (NCBI taxonomy): Eukaryota > Metazoa > Chordata > Mammalia > Rodentia > Muridae > Mastomys > Mastomys coucha. The sequence continues at coordinate 59,399,081 of NW_022196904.1, forward strand.
TTCCTGTTTAAAAATGGTCACAGAGAGCCAAACTAATATGAAGTAGAAATACACTGATACTTTATAATCATGGTGATAAACATGATACTGGTGAAAAACAGACATGAACACTAAAGGAGCGTACTGAAGGACCTGGTAGAAAAACCACACAGGAATGCCACGTAGGTATTGATATATACCTTGAAAATGTACACTGGGAAAAAAGTCCATTCAACAAATGATGTGAGCAAAACTATATGTCCATATTCAGAAGAATGAAATTAACTTTATGCCTTTCATCCTGTGTTCATTCCCAAGGCAAACATGAGTATGCACATGCATGCGTGCACACACACACAATTCAAAGTGGATTGAAGACCTGATTTTAAAATTTGAAACATTGCAACTATTCATTGCTTTTTAAATTCATAATAGCTAGGGAATTTGATCAACTCAGCTGGTTATCAGCTGACAAGTGTATAATGAAAACACTGTGTAAGGTCACCCAGGCTCGAAAGGGCTCGACATTTCTTTTTTAAAAAAGTGTAAGTTTAGGAGCAATCCTAGTCAACATCTCAAACTTACTTGCTTGGTTTGAAAAGATGATTCCAGAGTTCACATAGAAATTCTGAAAACTTCAAAGCCAAGCAATATGAAGCAGAACAAAATTGCAGAATGCATACTACTTGGTGTCAAAATTTATAATGTCCTGTTATGGGGACATTCAACCAGTTTAAGAGAATAGAGTTAAGAAATAATTATCCAAGCATGTATACAATCAGTTTGACATAGCTGCCATGGCAACAAAGTGTAGAAGAAATAATGCTCTTAATACATGATTTTAGAACCTTGGATATCTATAAGCAAATAATGCAATCCTATCCATATAAAAATTTGTTCATGTAAGCACAAGCAATTACTTACCAAGCCATGGTTTTCAGATATGTCCAATGAGAAATGACAATGAGGCACAGGTTTGAGGGACCACAGTTAGGCTGAGACTATGACAAGCTTATTAAAAGCAATCATACTATTTTTAAAAATCCTTTGTCAGAAACAGAATACAATGGGATTCCCAGTGTCTACAATTGAAGATGCCAGGATACAACATTTGCAAGCTGTCAAATTTCTATGTGCTTCTTTGACTTCTGAGGGAACATACAGAGAAACAGAAAGTAGCTTGAATGCTTCACTGCCTAAGAATGTGCCTGAGAAAGTTCTCAGTAACTGAAAGATTCAGAGTGCCCCAGGAGTCACAGGCTCTATCCTGAAAAAACCTGATTCAAAGTTCCCAAGGAAGCTTAGCCAGGCCAACTCCATGATTCCCTGCAAATTGAAACAGGTCATATACTTAAATGTCCAATCCCAAGCAATGAAATTGCTGAAAGAAAGAAGATTATATGTATGGCTTTGGGGTAGGCAAAGGTCAGTTAGCAATAACAACAAAAGCATAATTCATGAAAAGCAAATGGATCAATTGGACTTTGTTGGGATATAAAGCTTCTGCTTCTCTAAATATTCTAAACGAATTTGAAAAGACAAGCTACAATCTGGAAGAAACTGGGCACACATAATACTTTTCAGAAGGGGCCTGCATTCACAATATATATGAAATGCTTAAAACTCAAACAGAAGAAAATGTAACACTATTATGGAACAGTTTCACAGATAACTTACCAAGTTTTATCAGACAAGAGGCACATAAAATTATCATGGAATCAATCTTCAGAAATTAAATCCTCAAAGATATACTTCTTCAAAACCTTTATAATATATGAAATATAAAGGTAACTGGTCTAATTCTTGGACAGATTGTGGGGAAATTATTATGAACGTTCTGCTTTGGGGCACATAATGTGGGATAGAGCTGTGTAAAATGCATTGGCACTGAAAAATAAACCAATACACACACTGACCATATGATCACCACAGGACTCAACTGTTATTCACTTGGATAGAACCTTTGAGGTGTGAAAGTAGATATGCATTCAGAAAGTTGTACAAGGATGCTTAGACAACTAGAAACAACCAGGTGAGTGGATAAAAAAGCCATCAATTAATAATGCAACAAAAAGCATGCAGCAAAAGGAGAATGAACTACTAACACTTCCAAGGCATGAATGAATAGCAACATATTTTTTGAATGAAAGGAGTTAGGTTGATTAGTACTTATCACACAATTATTCAATTTAGTATGTTTGTATATGTTCACATATGAACATATAAAGTGATATACTTTCTTTTTTTAAAGATATTTTCTTTTTTTACATGTCATATGATATCTCCCTTCCCAGTTTCCCCTCTGAAAAAATAAAATAAAATAAAATAAAATAAAATAAAAAAACCCTGTCCCCTTCCCTCCTTCCCCTGCTTGCCACCCCACCCTCTCTTGCTACCTGGCTTTGGCATTCCCGTACACTGGGGCATAGAATCTTCACAGGGCCAAGGGCCTCTCCTCCCATTGATTATCCACTTGGCCATCCTCTGCTATACATATGCTGCTGGAGCCATTAGTGCCACCATGTGTACTCTTTGGTTGGTGATTTAGTCCCTGGGAGCTCTGAGGGTACTAGTTAGTTCATATTGTTATTCGTTCTAAGATGCTGCAAACCCTTCAGCTCCTTGGCTCCTTTCTCTAGTTCCTTCATTGGGAACCCTGTACTCAGTCCAATGGATGGCTATGATATACTTCAATCCAACAGGCAACAGCTAGTTGTATGCCAAGTGCTACTTGAATAAATTATTTTAGACTACAAAATCAGTAATTCAGCATTAAAACAACTAACAAACTTGGGTGTTTTAAACCACAATTTTTTATATATGTTTTTCCTTCATTTGTATTGATATTTGAGTGTAGATTCTCAGTCCATGTTTGTCAAGGGCTCTACTGTGAGAAATAGCCTCAGCTATCTTCTTAAAGTTCATTTTGAAACAGGAGCTCAAGAACTTGTTGGGACTGGTGTCGAGCTATTTCTATAGGTTACAGATCTTTGAACTTGTGATCCTCCTGTTCTAGCCTTCTAAGTTGCTGAGATTACATGCCTGTATCCTCACACCCACCTTTATAGGTCCATTAGTAGACAAAAGTAATCAATTTACACATGCTGGATCACTGGCTTCTCTGGTAAGGCTGATTGGAAAGGGCAGTAGGGAACCTTCTCAGAGCAGAATATCCTGGATCTTTCTCCATACTGTGCTTTGTAAATAAAGATTCTGACAAGGTGCTATTCTAGTCAGCCTCTTACTCATATAACAAATGCCTGAGTTGAGACCAGGAGTTGTTCTGGTTTGTATTACAGGATGCTTCATAATGAGAGTACAGATTGGAGAACAACAGTTCAGCTGTCAGAGAGATGACAAAAGTAAAAGATCAAGGGACTGGTGCTCTCATGTCTCTTTCAGTGACACATATGAAAAGGCCAGGACACTGCCATTGGGATCCATGCTTAAAGTTCCCTTCATGGACTGAGATTACCATGTTGGTGACTGAAACTGAGGTCACATGGCCTTTGGGAGTCATTGAATATACAGACTATAGGAATAAAGGTTGGGTGAGTTGGTTTATAGAGACATGGAAGAAAACATAACACTGAAATGCAGTAAGCAGAGCTGTACTCACTTTTCTATGAAACTGTTTCCCAGTTGCTTCTTAGTCTCCTGGAGATATTGATGCAATTAGCCTTCTAGAGACTCTGAGGGTTTTGAAAGAGAGGGATTGGCCTCACTCTACTTTAAGCCAGTATATTCAAGACTTATTGGACCCTGAAATTTATTTATTTTTCATTTAACACATTTAAATATCCAGTGAAACAAGTGTTTCAAGGGGATCTACTTTAGGAAATGCCAAACAAGCCAATTAAAAATGCATCATCTAGAGTCTGTAGAGGGTGAGAGAGCTTAATTGTTTCTGTCAGAACTTATACTTCCTGTAAAGGGCAAAATCTCAATTGAAAACACAGGTCTGTCTGGCTCAGTGGTTATTGTTCATTTCTTCCAACATTACTAACCTGGTTAGAGTCTTGGTTTTTCCCATCAGGAGAATGAGATGATAAATTCAGCTACAGAGGGTGAGATCAAACTTTCTCCATCTGTGGTTTTGGACAACTTAATGCTCTAGAATTTTTAAGTGAGACCTCTGATAACCTGAAGGCAGTATGCTGCTCCGTCTAATCATTTCATTTAGGAAACAGACACATATAGTGAAAGATGCTTTACAAACTTGTCCTCTGTTGATATTCATTGCCTGTGTCATATATCAGCAGCTCTTACTCTGCTTCAAGCTCATGTTAATAGGTTTGGCACACAATGCTTCACTGTGTCTTCCTCATTTAATGTCATATGTCACTGATATTTTAAAAGTACTATTTTAATGTGAATATTTTATATATTTATCATAAGAACAAGTATCATTTACCATGAGGTTTGCTAGGTGATCACAATATTAACTAATATTTACAAACTATTTTTTATGCATGTAATCATATCTTCTGTAAGTATACTTTTGCATCTTCCTCGTGTATTTATACTCCCATTTCTCTCCTTCACTTGTATTTCTCTATCTAAGATTTCAAGTAAGTTGGTGGGGAGTGGACATCCTCATGTTTAGTGGCTATTCTTGAGTTCTTCTGTTTATGATGATGCTGACTATGTGCTTCCTAATAGAGGATACAAGGAATCACCAAAGTTACCTAGCTACATGTAGACCCTGGATGCTACACGAATAACTATACTGGCAATGCCCATGATTGCCCATTGGTGCAATCATGCCAAAAATATGGGTGTAACCAACCACTTCATATCTGGACTTAAGTCCTGCTCCTCAAGATGAAACCTATACATGACACCATTACTAAGCTAACAACCTATGGATAAATATGTTATAGGCTCCAGTTGTAATCACTACTATTATTTTTTTGCTGAATGGACATAGTATTTAATTGCTAATGACTTCTTATTATATCCACAGATGAATGAATTTCTCAACTCTCATCAAAGAAACTTTAATTTTTAGTAGATGTTAATTAACATGGAGATTCACAACTGACAAATGAGCAGATAAGAGGGAATTTTGGAGTGCTTAGCCATAAGTGGAACTCTACATTGCAGCCCTCCTCCCACGGCACTTGGAACATTGTAGAAATGTGTAAGATGCCAGAAACAGCAAATTATTATAATGGAAAAAATGTCTTCTAGACACAGCAGGTCAGCTTTGCATATGGACATACAATGGTTGTAACAGCATGCATAAGACCTGGGCAAGCTGAAGGCAGACCAAATCCCTGCATGAAGAGAACTGCTGAGGAATTCTTGTGGCTGTGAGAGAAACTCTGTTTTCTCTAAAAGCATTCCTCTTGATAACTGAAAAAGCTACAGTGGAAGGCCACAATTCCAAGAATACATGGCCAGCACAAATTGGACTTGTTAGTTAGTTTTTAAAGAACACATACTCGAGTGTATAAGTAAACAAGGGTGGATCTGGGAGGAGTTGGAAGAATGGTCAGTGAATATAACCAAACTCTTGTTAGGACTTCTCTAAGAACTAATAATTTTTGATATTTAATTACAAATCTAAGAGAAAATATACAAAGTTATTCATTGAAAAATAATGTTTAAGATCTTCTATTGAGTACCTAAACTTTGAATTTTTAGGCTTGCTTTTATTGTTGTTATTGTTGTTTGTTTTTTGTTTTTTGAGACAGGGTTACTCAGTGTAGCCCTGGCTATTCTAGATCTCACTCTGGCTTTGAACTCAGAAATTCACCTGCCTCTAAACTTAGAATTTCTTTTAAAAATTATTTACTTATGTATTTTTACACTCGAGGTTTTATCTCCCTCCTACTCCTTCTCTGACTGTTCCACATCCCATTCCTCCTCCTCCTCCCTCATCTCCATGAGGATGTTCCTAACTCCTACTCCCTACCCCACCAGACCTCTCCATTCCCTGGGGCCTCCAGTCTCTTAAAGTTTGGGTGTATCTTCTCTGGCTGAAACAAGGCCTTGCAGTCCTCTGCTGTATATGTGTTGGGGGCTTCATATCAGCTGATGTATGCTGCCTGGCTGGCCCAATGTCTGAGAAATCTCCAGGGTCCAGGTTAATTGAGACTGCTGATCCTCCTACAGGGTTGCCCTCTACCTCAGCTTCTTACAGTTTCCTCCTAATTCAACCACAGGGGTCAGCAGCTTCTGTCCAGCTATAATGTACCAGAGACCTGGGAGGTAAGAGACTCTCTGGACTCAAAGACAGGGACCTTAGATGAAATGTCCTACAGTGGGGAGAGGGAACTTGTAGAGCCCACCTCCTTCAGCAGAAAGATAGGACATCATGTGAGAGAGGGGATTACCATCCCACAATCAAAAACTCTGACCAATAATTATTCCTGTCTGAATGAACTGCAGGGACAAAAATGGAGAAGAGCCTGGGGAAAAGGAGGTCCAGTGACAGGCCGAAAGTGGGATCCAGCTCAAAGGTCAGCTCCAAGGCCTGATACTCACAAAAAGGGACCTATCCTGATTGCCCTTCAAAAAAGCCCAACAAGCACCTGAAAGAGTCAGATGCAGATATTTACGTCTAAACTTTGAATTGTTAAGGAGCTAGTATTTGAATCAGATTTGTCTGTCTCTTGAGTCTCTGTTATGTCTGTGACTTCAATTCTGTTCTCACTTAAGTCCTTTATTATCTTTAAAGGCTCATATGGGTCAGGGATCTGTCTGAAACCTAATGCTCTGTTTTGTTTTTGTCTTACAAACTATAACAGGACTCACCGATGTTACCTTTTGTAAGATTTGTAATTATGAGAGTAAAATGAATTGGTTATCATTACATTTTCCACAGATCAGATTGGTAAATTATTTCAAAATGCCTCTTTAAGGAAAATCAGGAGTATCATCACGTATATTACAGGAGTGTAATAAAGTAAAAAAAAATGTAAATATAGCTCATGTAAAGTCCAGTCATATATACTTTCCTTACAACCACATGAAAAAAATAACTTTCTGTAACATTTATTATGAATTATCAGGGAATAGAGGTGTGTTCATAATGAAATAATTCATATTGTAAAATCCATTTATAATGATAAAGCAACATGTGTCATGTACATCAGCTTAAGCATGCAAATAACTAGATGTTATCTATTGAGATTCTCTAAGTAATGCTCTGCAAACACCAACTCTTATACAATTTAGCTAATAATATTTACCAGTCATTTATTTAAAAACAACCTCATGTTTTTGAGTAAGTACTATATGTCATATCCTGTGGGAGATGAGTATGAATAGATAAAGTTATGTTTGTCTCCTCTCATAGAACATATTAATAATTTAAAGGAAATTAAAAGACAAACATGAAAAGATACAGGATTATTAAACAAAATGACTCAGAAGGAGCTAAAATAATGAAGTGGCATTAAATTCAGGCACCTATAATATAATGTACCACTCTGAATCATCTTGCTTTCACAGACTCATCTCATGTCTTCCAATACTTCTCTGTCATAGCTATCTACATATGCATTGCTGATCATCTGTGTTAGAAGAATGCCACTTCTTATCCACATTAGCTGTCTTTTAAAATACTCATATGTTGTATATTTTATTTTTCCTAGTACTTTATTTCTACTATATCTTTTATTTTCATGATGATGACACACATACACTGCTAATTGATAAAAAGTATATATAGCTGGGATCGATCAACATGGGAGCCAACAAACAAAGAAAGAACAATAGATAGAAAGTGTAGAGTTAAAAAGGTAGTTGTGAGAATATTCTTGGTACAGTCACCACTTGTCAAGTTCTCTGTTGGAGATATGACCTCTTCAGTTGGCAAAATCTGAAATGTCTTTCAAAGGTGATCTCATAGATGCTCTTACATTGTTAACATCACAAGCCATTCATCCCTCAAGTCATAGATTGGACCCTAAACCTCCCTTGACTTTGTAATATACAGCCTAAAAATGATAATTTGTGTACTGATTCATGATTCATTTGTTCACTCAAAGCTATTTGCATATGCAGATACATGCACATAAGTATTTGACTTTATTCAAATATAACTTTCCATATATATAACTGTCTTTTAAGTATCTTTCTCTTCTGCATTTTATCTTCATCTCCTCCCTTTCTACTCATCTTTTTTTCTTTTTTCTTGTTTCTTTCTATCATTGTCTAAGGTACACATGAAAATCAAGTAGCTTACAATCTCAGTTGGCCTCCTGAGAGCAATACCAATATAAATATTATAGTGTTCATTCCACAGCTACATGAAGTCACAAAATCACACCATTATGCTAAAACTTAATAAAACGAATAAAAGTTAAGTACTACAAATTTGATATTTCATTTTTCTAAGAGCATTATAGACAATACTTTTTATGACTTTTAGACTTCTGTTTAGCACAATCCACAGCACTCAATAAGAATTAAACTTCTCAGATGGGTAGCCTTAAGTACTAAACTTATCTTAATGAGTCATCTGGATTTCCAGACAGAGTGGATGAACTACTGGACTGGATTATTTTAAGCTAGCAATTGTTTAAAAGTTATGATTCCTCAGGAGTCTAATGAAGGTCATGATTGATGTGTAATAGCATCCAAAACTAAAAGAATATTTGCAGCTGATGATCAAATAATTCAATCAGCATTGATTCCAATTGGTTAAAAGAAAGACTAAACATAAGCTCACACTATATTAAAGAGAAAATTGATTTGTGGCTGCAAAACATCTGCTTCCAGCTTGTTCTGTGAGGTGTTACATAGGAAAGAGTGGTCTAGCCAGGATATATCAACCCTTTAACATGAGTAAGCATTCATTCAGACTTTAAAGAGGGGAAACACAAAATAGTATCATTTATGGGTAAAGAGGGTTCAGATTATTAATTGTGGAAAATATTCATTACAAGATCTACATCAAGCATTATATCTTATTGAATATTGCTGAAAAATAATCATGGATGAGAACCAAATCCCTACTGTATTTTTGAGTTTGACAAATCTTTCTGGGAAATGCTGTATAGAACTCAGAAGGAAATCTTTGGTGTTGACGTGCAGTGGACTCAACAATGAGTCAAGACTAGTAAGCAGTTCTCCCCACTCCCACCATACCAACTCTTGTGCCATCATGAGCTGAGCAAGGGGATAGGTAGTTGCAATGTTAGACAATCATGTAAGTTAACATTCTCTTAGTCTTTGGTAAGTAAAGGAACATAGGAACATATTTTTTTTTGGTCTTGTCATGAAACACAATGTATAAGTTTTGGAAGACTACATCAAAAAAAAAAAGACAGGTGCCATCATTGACATTTATTGTTTTATTTTATTTTTATTTTTATTTTTTAGAAAATACTTCTTTTATTTTTTGGAATATTATATAATTATCTTATTTTCCCTTTCCTGTTACTCCTTTTTTTTTCCTTTTTGAAATTTTTATTGGTTATTTTACTTATTTACATTTCAAATGTTATCCCCCTTCCTGGTTTCCCTCCACAACCCCCCATCCCATGCTTCTATGAGTGTGCTACCTCACCCACTCACTCATTCCAGACTCACCGCCCTAGCTGGGGCATCAAGCCTTCACAAGACCAAGGGCCTCCACTCTCATTGATGCCAGATAGGGTCATCCTCTACTACATGTGCAGCTGGAGCCATGGGTCCCTCCATGTGAATTCTTTGGTTGGTAGTTTAGTCCCTGGGAGTTCTGGGGGTGGGGTTCTGGTTGGTTGATATTGTTGTTCTTCCCATGGAGTTGCAAACCCCTTCAGCTCCTTCAGTCCTTCCCCTGATTCCTCCTTTGGTATCCCTGTGTTCAGTTAGATTGTTGGCTGTGAGAATCTGCCTCTGTAAAAATCAGGCTCTGGCAAAGCCTTTCAGAGACAGCTATGTTAGGCTCTTGTCAGCAAGCACTTTTTGGCATCAGCAGTAGTGACTGGGTTTGGTGGCTGCATATGGGATGAATCCCCAGGTGGGGTAGGAGAGAAAATTGTTTTTGTCAACAGTGGTAGTGGAGATAATATGAGTAACTCAAATGCTCACAAACTATAGTAAAATAAATTGAAGAGACAGAATATAAAGAATGAGGTATTTCTTTTGTAATTATGTAAGATTATTCATTATGTAAGAACCTAGCTGATAAAACTTCAAGAGAACAAAGAGAACATGTTATCTTGTTTTGAAAACAAAGACACATAGAAATGTGTATGTGTGCATGTGTGTATGTGTGTCCTTTGGAGAACATTCAAGATTCAAAATATAGCAATGTATTTTCAAAACATATCTGTATGACCCAGGCCACTCACTCCATTCATTGTCGCATGTAGTTGTTATTTTTATTGTGAAGCATATATCAAGTCTTTTATAGTTTTCAAAAATACAGTGTATCACCATTAACTATAGAAAGATTTCTGCATATTAGATATATTGAAATTTATTACTCCTTTCTGACTATGAGGATGCATGCTTTGAGTATTAATATCTCATCCTTCTAACCACTAATAATCCTATTCTATGATCACTTTGTATTGGGTCAGTTTTTATGCTGTATTGTTGTTGAAAATATTTAATCTTAATCTGGGGTTTTTATCCTAACTTAGACAATTTAGTTCCCAGATAAAAGATATACACAACATTTATAATTAAAATAAACCATAATCAGCACTAGAGGTGAATATCTACCCTCTTAGAATACAGTAGAAGAAATAAAAAAAGTAGAATATAATCTACTTTTATGGATAACCCTGAGTTATTACTTACTATGTTTCATCTGGTTTGATCTTAACTCCAGTTGATCAGACCTCAGGGCCATGCTTTTTATGACTTCTAATTCCTGGTGTTCTTCCATCTCTCTACTTTCTTTTCTCCACTTGTGGTTTCCACCAACTCTATGGCCAGAAACACCAAGCCCCACCTATCTCAATTCTGCCCAGCTATAGGCTGTAGGTATCTTTAATCACCAATCAGAAATGACTTGAGGACCGGGTCACATAGTGATATTTGGGTTTTCATGTAGACTCACTTGTCTCTGTGGTCATCAGGTCTTGGGGACCCAGACTTAGCATTACAATACATAGCAACAGACCAAACCTCAACTCTTCACATCTAAGTGAATATATGTTATATTTGTCTTTAAGCATAGCCTAAGTCTTTCAACCTATATTTTCTCAAGTGATGGGATCATTCATTTTAAGGCAACATTATATCTCATTGTCCATGTATACACTGTGTTTCCTTTATCCACTCAATTTTTGATGATATATATATGGTATCTATACATTGGATGCTGAAAAAAATTACTAAAAGCACAATAGTAAATATATCTCCTTGGGGACACTGATGTCAATTCTTTTAAAACTGAAGGCAGAGTTTCAAATAAATCATGTCAGTTAGGTGCCATTGAGGTCATATTTTGTTTCTCACTTTTTGCTCTTGTGCTTGTTTCCTTGGCAAGCTTTGTTTATAATATGGGGGTCTAGCATTAATCATATAAGCCATATAGTGTTGTTTCTCCATCACTGCACAGTGGTACATATTCAGAATGCCTAGCATTCCAGACTCTATTATAATTTAACCACTTGACTTTATTGTTAAACCAGATACTGCTACTCTGCTTTTATCCATTGGGTAATATGTCTGATAGATAAATGCATGTACTAAACCTACAGAAAATCATAGCATGCAGGATGCCCACAGACTGATGACAGGGCATATATGACAGAGACAGAAACAGGGAAGATGAGATGAAGCAGATGTTACTGTGGTCAGAAAGTTGGAGAGTGGTTGTAATCTCCATTGAATCACGCTCATGCTGACAATGACACTCAGAGGAGCAGCCACTTAGACTATCATGCAGTTTGCATTGTTTTTCTTCCTTAGATTTTTGGAATCTTAAACAAGTTCGTGTATGGACATGTGGCTGTGGGAGTGGTTTCTCTGTAGATTACCTGAGAGGTAGAAAAGGAGAACAATTTATACTCATGGGCTCCTTGGTCATCACGGACATGAACTTGTTGCTTCTCTCTCCTCACTTTTTCCCTTTTCAACCAATAGCTGACACCCATAGCTCTAGTGGGCTGGGTGAATCTGCTTGTATCCTAATGTTAATATTAGTTCCTCAAGACCTGCTTGCTCCAGAGAGTCTGCACATACAACTAAGCAATGCTATGTGACCTTGGCTCCAAGTTATTTTTGATTGGTGATTAAACATGCTGACAGCCAGTAGCTAGTCAGAAGAGACATAGGTGGGTTTTAAGCTTCTGGTGTCTTGGGAGTCGTGGGAGAACCATGGGAGAGGAAGCTAAGGAAGAAGAGAGAGTCTCCATGGGTTAGGAGTCAAGAAAACATAACCTTGAGGACTGCCCAACTGACATTAAGAACAGCCCAGATGAAAAACAGTAAAAAATAACTTGGTGTTATTGATAGCAAATGGATTTTAATAGCATAGAGGGTAGATATCTGTCCAGTTCTAGTCCTGATTAAGGCTTATTGTAAATATAAAGGTTGTGTGTGTGTGTGTGTGTGTGTGTGTGTTTTGAACTAAATAGTCAAAGACAGGGTAGAAATCCCAGATTAGAACTAAAATTTTCTACAATACAGTCTCACCCCAGAATCCTGTAATTGCAGAAATTATAATGCCTATAATGATCAAATTCCATGTTGTACCTCTCAAAGTGTCTCTCACTTCCTGGTTTGAAGCAGCAATACAAACAATGATACAGCAGGTATCTAGAAAGATTTGCGAACAGAATAGATGGTATGCACTCATTTAACCCTCTGGGTCACTCTTTCTTTCTTTTTCTCTCTTTCTCTTCCTTTCTTCCTTCCTTTATCTCTTTCTTTCTCTCTCTCTTTCTCTCTCTCTCTCTCTCTCTCTTTCTTTCTTTCTTTTGTCCCATTCTTCTTGCTTTCCTTTTTTCCTTCCTTCTCTGTATGTATTTATTTATGTATGCACATGTATGCATCCATGAAGAGGCCTTGATTGCTCTCCATCATATCTTTTAAAGCAGAATCTCTAACTTACCAGGAACTCACTGTTAGTGGAACTGGGTAGGTAGCAAGTTGTAGGGATTCTTCATTGTCTACCTTCCTAGTGCTGGGATTGTAGCACCTGGCTTTTATTCAGATCTTCATGCTTGCAGTGCAAGCATGATCTCCCCAATCCTCAATTCATTCTTTAACTGGTTCACAGCCTGTGTGTGAGCATTTGATTCAGCTAGAACAGAAACTAAGAATTCTTCTTGGAAATGATTATAATTCAAAATGAGTACGAACAGACCTTAGACTTTAAGAAGACATTCTCAAATGTATCCTTCGCAAAGCAAAAGTTTTGTGTCTGCACTACCTCATTGGAAATGAAAGACATGTATAGTATTATGCCCATGCTACCCACGTTGTAAGGCTCTTACCTGAAAACGTCTCTCATTTCCACACTTTCTCTATTCTGCTGTGCCTGGAGAGGAACAGGTTGAAACTTCTACTCTGAAATCTAACAAATGCCACAAAGTAAAAACAAACTGTAGATACTTGATAAAAGAGTGAAAAGGAAAGAAACCACACTTCAAGAAATTGAAGCTTGTCGTCCCCCCCTCTCTACCAGTCACTTGGAGCCAGCGAAGCTCTGCACACATTCTCCTGTCTCAGGCATGCATGCAGGGTGTCTGTGGTGGTGACAACTGATTCATGTGTTCATTTGCATATCCCCCGTGCCAGCAGCAGAATACAGAACAGGGCCTCCTGCTCTGGCAGCAGACACTGCACTGGCAAATCAGGAGAGCTGTCAGAAACAGCTGTCCATTAACAGAGTTTGTGGAAACAACCCGGAGCTGTTTGAGCATGCTAGGTGGTAGAATTTAATTGGAGTAGCAAGTGTTCAAAATTAAGATCAAAAGGACCAGTCAGTCAATGTGGATTTCATGACACTTTAAAAAAATAATGGTTCAGGTTTGATTAATGCTGCATAGAGTTTGCACATTTCTCTCCATTGGCAAAAAGGCCCGTTCACTGGTTTTGGGATTCAGTGAACGTATTCAACAGTGAGCTCAAGGCTCCCAGGGTCAGTTTGCCCATTCTCTGTTCAGAAAACCTTCTTGCTTTAAGAAAACTGGAGTTTAATAGGAATCAGACACTGATGGGAAAGATACAACCATGTGGTAGTGAAGAAGCAAAGTCGGCTCTTTCAGGAGGTTTTAATTTATCTGCACTGTGTGACTGAGGTTCCATTAACAGTAGCTCTCAGCTCAGTCCTTAGGCCTGCAGGACAAATGTAAAAATGTACAAGGCACATTGCCTCTGGGTGGCAATTTGAAGGAGAGAAGACATTTTGATCTCATGACTTATTTCCTCATTGCCTCCTCCTTCTACATCTTGCCACAAAGGGTATGAGATGTGCTACCACCACTGTAAAGGAAGCAGTGGGTGTGCAAAGAGTGACAGGGTGAAGAACAGTGTGAAGAACAGTAGTGACTTACTGGTAGATGTGGGGAGAATAGTCTCAGTGATGGGTTCCTAAAACGGGCTACGGTTTCACCCTGAAAAATCTCAATTTAACATTGCATTAATGTTAGCAAGTATTTTTCCATGCCAGAAATAACTATGTGCAATTCAGAATAGAACTTGTACCCCAAATCCTGAATTTTAACCATTTTAAATTGCAGCCTGAGTAAATCTTGAAGCCAGTGTTCTTCAGTATGCATATGATTCTATTCCTGAACAATCTATTTTATTTTATTTTAGCTTTTATTATAGAGTAGAGTGACAAACATGCCAATCAAACTTGTAAAAATGATTTAACATTTAATTGATAAAGACAACACATGTGTAAGATGTTTAGAAGCTATTGAAAAAATTAATCAGAGCAGGTACAGCATAGGATTGGGACAATGGGTGCCGGATGGCAGTTCCAGATAGGTAGTGTGTGGCAGCCAGGAGAAGTGACAGCTGGTGGCTTCGTAAACAGATTTCATTTTAGGATTTTCTGAACCTTTTAATATGCTTCTTCCCTGTATCTTTTGTTCTAAATTCAATAACAAAGACATCTCTTATTTGTTGCCTTATAATATCAAATTGGTTAGAAAACACACAGAAAAAATATTTGGCATTATTAAAGCATTTCTAACTATCCAATGCAATGTGATAATAATGTGGGGGAGAGTATGATATAAAAGGAGAAAGCATGTATTATTTGTAATGGGAATAGTTTGGATTTCTTTTCTTTTGCTTTTGGCTTAAATTATGATTTATTTCCCCAAAATTATGCATCCCTTAACTTTAACAAAATGAAGCAAGAGGTCTAGTAGCACTGTGAAGCTTGGAGAGAAAAAGAACAAAATGAAGACTGAGAATCACAGGGTGACAAAGAAAGCCTGAGCAGCCTTGCTCATGTCGAAGATGTCAGACACTGAAGGGGACAGCTATCTTTGAGAGCCAGGGTATGTGTGGCATGCTTTGTCTATTTCTATAAAAGGCATCAATTGGTGTTTGTTGTAAAGATCTACAAATTCTGGCAGCTAGTTTTAAATTGTTCATGGCCGTGGGGAAAGCATAATTGAGTTCTGTGTGCTAACAGCATTCGCAAAGGATGCAACAAGACATACGAAAAGTGGAATGTTCCCCTTCAGCTTGAAGGCAGGAAAGAAGTGCTTCAAAATTCAGCTCTTCTCTTGATGGTTTTAGTTAAGTTTGGCTTACGCTTGTTCACAATGCAGAGTTGTCTATGAATTTTTCCCATGAAATGACCAAAGGAAGCAGCAATGAACATATTGATGAAGTCATCACTGGGAAATCCTGGTTTAGAGAAAAAGACAACTGAAATCAAGGATGAATTCAGTGTATCTTGAAACAAACCATTCCATGTCACCACACCTTATCTTACTAAGGAGACAATGGAAAGAACTCATATTTCCCAGTGTCTCAGTGTCGTGTGGTGGTAGTGGTGGTGTGTTTTTGTGTGTGTGTCAGTGTGTGTGTGTGCATGTGTGTCATTTTTTAAATTATAATTTGAACAGTAAGGAAGTGTACAGATCCCATTAACAGATTTAGACCAGGTATAATTGGCACTCATGTCAGCTCAGTTATGGGTTGGTGCATAGTAAAGCCATGCTAAGTGCTGGAAGGATGGTGGAAAAAGATGGAAAAAAGTATATTCAACTCTTTCCACATTTCTTCTGTCCTTTTTTACTAATTTATATTTACCTCGGCAAATATACAGCAACACGGCCATGCCTTTATATCTACTTAAAACTCGGAGCAGCATACAACTTTTACCCTATCTTTTTTAGCTTATAACCAAAATTGTATGTTCTTGTCTTTAAAGCCGTTCAGCTCCAACACTTTTCTGACATCCCTTATGGTCATGGTGGCTGCTCTGATCTGTTCTCTATTGCTGGGGCAAATGCCATGACCAAGGCAACATAAGGGAGGAAAGCTTATTGCATATCACAGCTTACTCTATCCTGAAGGAAAGTAAGGTCAAGAACTTGAGGCAGAAGTCTTAAAGCAGGAGCTGAAACAGAAAGCATGGAGGAATGCTGCTTACTGGCTTGCTCTCCGTGGTTTGCTCAGCTTCTTTTCTTATACAACCAAGAATCATCTGTCTATGGGTGTCTGTTACCATAGTAAGCTCAGCCCTCATGTATTCATCATCAATCACAAAAATGTCACAGAATTGCCTATAGGTCAATCTGATGGAGACATTTTCTCAGTTGACAATCCCTCTTTCCAGGTGATTCTGTCTCTTGCCAAGTTTACAAAACAAACAAGTAAAGCACTTGAGCATCACAGTGGTCATATGGCTTATTCTCCCCCATGGAATCTAAAGAGAAGCAACAGCCTACTTTGGAGCTGTTTTCTTCCAGAAGGGTTTCACATATCTCTGCATATGCTCTCTCTTGCTAGGGAGTAGCTAGACTATAAACAATAACAGTAACTATAGACATATATTTTTCACAATATATTTTAAAAAGGGTTAAACTTCCCCTATAGCCTACCATCCACCAGAGATTGTGGAAAAGAAAGGTTATTAGGGTACAGGGAAAGTGGACCTGTTTAGAAACAGCCCCTTAGGAGGAACATCAATATGAACTAACTAATACCCTTAGAGCTCCCAGGGACTAAACTACCAACCAAAGAGTACACATGATGGGACTCATGGATCCAGCTGCATATGTATCAGAGGATGGCCTAGTTGGTCATCAATGGGAGGAGAGGCTCTCGGTCCTGTGAAGGTTCTATGCTTTAGTGTAAGGGAATGCCAGGGCCAGGAATCAGGAGAGGGTGGGTTGGTAAGCAGGGAAACGGAGGAGGGAACAGGATTTTTTTTTTTTGGAGGGGAAACTGGGAAAGGGGATATCATTTGAAATGTAAATAAAGAAAATATATAACAAAAATATTTTCAAAAAATACAAAACTAAAAATAAATAGTTCTTTGGAATGATTCCAATCTTCCTTGTTCTTAGTCCAGTCCACTCAGCAGACACCACACACAAATCAGCAAGGGCAGTTCAATCCAGAAGATACTGAGAAACTCATTTACTGACCTTGGTCTGAGGAAGTAGCAAGAAGCTTCAGAGACCTCAGGAGAAGTTCTTTGGCAAGTTTCTCTCTATGAAGTCACCACAAACAAAGCTTAACAATGGAGTGTAAGGTGAACCAATGCATGCATATAAGCAAAGACTAGCAAGATAGAGCAAGGCAAACCAATGCTCAAGCTCCCTTTGTCTGTGGGATCATACTTATATTCCTTGTAAACATCATGTGTCTTTCCACATGTTTGCTGTAGCAAAACATTCTTTCATCTGTGTGTCCCAACAAAACATCATTTGACAAAACTGACTCTCCAAAGAGAATGGAAGTTTCCACTTCTAGTAACCACCCCTAAATTTAGAAACATCATCTCCAACTCAAATCATCTAGGAGACTGTTGCATCAGTGGTAATGAACTTCCTTTGTGTTCGAGATATATTTCTATGAGTCGGTTATATGGCTCGTGCAAAGTCTCTTTCCACATATGATCTTGAGATTCATAAGAAAATTATTCTTTCTCTCACCACCATTTTGATCCAGTTAATCTATTTTGTTCTCACTCAAATTTAATTGACCAGTTCAGAGTGTTTGCTTTGACATTGTCATTGGTAGAGTGAGGTGGAGTCATTGATGATGGACCGAAAAAGCTGGGCTTAACCTGTCAGAAGATGGCATGAAGCCAAAAGTAAGGAGATAGCTTCTTGGCTGAGGAACACTGATATGAGTGTGAACTACTTTATTCTACTCCTTTTCTGAGCTTCCAGTCTTTTACACTGCGAAACTATAAGGTTCAAGCCATGGCTGTGTGCCTATTGGAACTCTTCTCCCTTATTAAGCCTGATTCTCAGTTAAACTTGCATATGCCAAAATTACAAATGGACCATCACTGGTGGTGTTATCATTGGGTTCTGTTTCCCTCTTAATAAGGGCATTCTTTGTTCTTCAAATGAGGGCTGGTGGCAAACATAACAAAAGTAACTTTATCCTTCATAAGTTCCTAGTGAGGAGAGACCAAACATGATACAAAGTACAAAAGAAAAAGTTGAATGACCTTTACATTTCACAATTTGTTACATATAACAATAGTAGACAGGTCAAATGCATTAAGCAGTCTATGAAAACTGTCATGGATCATGTACAATTTGTTAGTATCCATCATTAGAATATGTTATTTGGATTCATTTTGCCTCACAACTGAGAGGAGAGAAGGGGAGGGAAGCCATTGAAATGACAGAAGGTAAATTTCTAAAATAATTTCTTCCTTCACAGTCCTAGAAATTCAGGCACAATTTTAAAATCAGTTTTTAATTGCTTTTAAAATATTTACAAGTTGAAGACATTTTTAATTAAATAATTTTTTACACTCCATATTTTATTCCCCCTCTCCACCCCCCAACTGTTCCACATCTCATACCTCCTGCCTACCCCCTGTCACCATGTGGATGTCCCCATTCCCACCCCACTTGACCTCTAAACTCCCTGGGGTCTCCAGTCTCTTGAGGGTGAGGTGCATCATCTCTGAATGAACACAGACCCAGAAGTCCTCTACTGTATGTGTGTTGGGGACCTCATATCAGCTGGTGTATGCTGCCTGTTTGTGGTCCAGTGTTTGAGAGATCTTGGGAGTCCAGATTAATTGAGACTGGTGGTTTTTCTACAGGATCTCCCTTCTCCTCAGCTTCTTTCAGCCTTCCCTAATTCAACAACAGGGGTCAGCTGTTTCTGTCCATTGGTTGGGTGCAAATATCTGCATCTGATTTTTCAGCTGCTTGTTGGGTCTTCTGGAATGTGGTCAAACTATGTCCCTTTTGGTAAGTGCTCCATAGCCTCAGTAATAGTGTCAGGCCTTGGGACCTCCCCTTGAGCTGGAGCCTACTTTGAGCCTGTTGCTGGACCTTCTTTTCCTCAGGCTCCTCTCCATGTACATCCCTGTAGTTCTTTCAGACAGGAACAATTATGGGTCAGAGTTGCAACTGTGGGATGGCCCCCTCCCTCATTTGATGCCCCATCTTCCTGCTGGAGGTGGGCTCTGCAAATTCCCTCTCCCTACTGTCAGGCATTTCTTCTAAGGTCCCTCTCTTTGAGTCCTAAGAGTCTCTCACCTCCCAGATCTCTGATGCATTCTGGAGGGTCCCCCCAATGTCCTATCTCCCTAGGTTGCCTATTTCCATTCTTTCTGCTGTACCTTAGGGCTTTAGTCCTTTTCCCTCACCTAATACCAGATCATCTATCCCTCTCCTCCCTACTCCCTGCTCACCCTATCCAGTCTACTTTCCCTCCCAGGTTCCTCCCTCTCTCCCCTCTTATGATTGCTTTCTTCTCCCTCCCAAGTGGGACTGTGTTCTCACTTGGGCACTTCAGCTTGTTGACCTTTTTGAGTTCTGTAAACTAATAAGTGGATTTTAGGGGGGGATGGAGTACAGAATACAAGTAGAAGACATTTTTATTGACTTATGTCTACTGAAGGATAGATAAGGAAATCATGTGTTTTTCCTAACAAGAATAGGTTACAGCCCACAAATTGAATAACGCCATAGGGTGATGGCCCTGGCACTGTTGGGAAGGTTTTGACTATAACTATCAATAGGTAGGTACTGAAGACATCTTAAGATACTTAAAAATGTTAAATACTAAGTACTGTTTGAGATTTTGGTGTTTGCTTTATATGTTCTTCATTAGGTACATTGCAGGTAAAAAAAAAAGTCACTAAATGTTGAATTTTAACCAAGTCATATAAGAAGTTAATGTAGTCTATGGATTGTCCTTCCTTCAGCCTCTGCTCCATAGTTTGTCTATGTACCTCCTTCCATGGGTATTTTGTTCCCCCTTCTAAGAAGGATCAAAGTATCCACACTTTAGTCTTCCTTCTTCTTGAGTTTCTTGTGGTTTGTGGATTGTATCTTGGGTATTCCGAGATTCTGGGCTGATCTCCACTTATCAGTGAGTGCATACCATATGTGTTCTTTTGTGATTGGGTTACCTGACTTAGGATGATATTCTCTAGATCCATCCATTTCCCTAAGAAATTCATAAATACATTGTCTTTAATAGCTGAGTAGTACTCCATTGTGTAAATGTACCAGCTTTTCTGTATCCATTCCTCTGAGGGACATCTGGGTTGTTTCCAATTTCTGGCTTTTATAAATAAGGCTGCTATGAACATAGTGAAGCATATGTCCTTATTACATGTTGGAGCATCTTCTGGGTATATGTCCAGGAGTTGTATAGCTGGGTTCTCTGGTAGTACTATGTCCAATTTCCAGAGGAACCGCCAAACTGATTTCCAGAGTGATTATATCAGCTTGCAATCCCTCCAGCAAACAAGGAGTGTTCCTCTTTCTCCATAACCATCTGCTGTCACCTGAGTTTTTGACCTTAGCCATTCTGAAGGACAATCCAGAGACTGCTCCACCTGGGAACCCTTCCCATATTCAATCACCAAGCCCAGCAAGTACTGGCTGACAGGAGCCTGATATAGCTGTCTCCTGAGAGGCTCTGACAGTGTCAGACTAATACAGAAGTAGAGGCTCACACCTATCCATTGGACTGAGTACAGGGTCCTCAATGAAGGAGCTAGAGAAAGGACCCAAGGAGCTGAAAGGTTTGCAGCCCCTTAGGATGAACAACAGTATGAACTAACTAGTACCTTCAAGCTCCCAGGGACTAAACCACCAACCAAAGAGTACACATGGTGGGACTCATGGCTCCAGCTGCATATGTAGCAGAGGATTGTCTAGTAAGTCATCAATGGGAGGAGAGGACCTTGGTCTTGTGAAGGTTCTATGCCCCAGTGTAGGGAAATGCCAGGACCAGAAAGTGGGAGAGGGTGGGATGGTGAGCAGGGGGAAGGGGGAGGAAACATGGGTATTTTTTTGGGGGGGGGACTGGGAAAGGATATATAATTAGAAACATAAATAAAGAAAAAATCTAATAATAATAAAAATACCAAAAGAAGAAAAAGAAGAATAAGAATAATAAGAATGTGACAAAGTAGTAGTAGTAGTAGTAGTAGTAGTAGTAGTAGTAGTAGTAGAAGAAGAAGAAGAAGAAGAAGAAGAAGAAGAAGAAGAAGAAGAAGAAGAAGAAGAAGAAGGAGAAGAAGAAGAAGAAGAAGAGGAAGAAGAAGGAGAAGAAGAAGAGGAAGAAGAAGAAGGAGGAGAAATTGCTAATGCTGTGGCCTTTACTAAGAGGATTTAAGTAGAAAAGAAGAGAGTAGATACAGGTGAACGTGTGTGTGGTATAAACTACACTGCTTGTCTACCTTTTTTTACAGCAATGCTTCTTTTTAAATGATTTGTTATGTTACATATTTGTGAGTGTGTGTGTGTGCATGTGTGTGTGTGTGCGTGTGTGTGTATGTGTGTGTGTGTGCATGTCTTGCATTTGTTGTTGGAGTTAGTTCCTGTTGAGACCAAAAAGAAGGTGAAAGAACTCTAGAGTTGAAATCACAGACAGGTGTGGGCAGTCAGACTTTTTAGGTACTGGCATTTGAACGTTGGTGCTTCAAAGAACATGAGCGGTCTTAACCATTGAGCCAAACTCCAGTCTCTATACTTTATAACTTTTTATACTTGGAGTTTTTTTGCGGCTGAGAAATTTTTACACACACCTGGCCAAATAAATCCATACAAAATAGTATACACATTTAACATTTATTGATAATAAACCATAAAGTCTATCATAAAGAAATTCTTTGCTACACATATAAATTTATGATTTATTAATGGAAGAAGCAAATTTGCAAATTGACTATTATTGGTATGCTTACTATTTGTACATTATGAAGTAAATTTTAATTAAATTTTACTGATAATTTGATTCTGCAAGTTATTTCAGAACTGAGCAATATTTGTATTCTCTAATCATCAGTGATGAAAACATCTCTGTCTCTCTGTCTCTGTCTCTGTCTCTCTCTGTCTCTCTGTCTCTCTGTCTCTCTCTCTCTCTCTCTCTCTCTCTCTCTCTCTCTCTCTCACAGACACACACACACACACAACCCCAAAATTGTAGAAGTGTGTATAGAGGTGTTCTGGCTGGTTTTGTGTGTCAACTTGACACAGGCTGAAGTTATCACAGAGAAGGGAGCTTCAGTTGGGGAAGTGCCTCCATGAGATCCAGCTGTGGAACATTTTCTCAATTAGTGATCAAGGGGGTAGGGCCCCTTGTGGGTGGTGCCATCCCTGGGCTGGAAGTCTTGGGTTCTATAAGAGAGCAGGATGAGCAATCCTGGAGAAGCAAGTCAGTAAGGAACATCTCTCCATAGCCTCTGTGTCAGCTCCTGCTTCCTGACCTGCTTGAGTTCCAGTCCTCACTTCCTTGGTGATAAACAGCAATGTGGAAGTAAGCTCAATAAACCCTTTCCTCCCCAACTTGCTTCTTGGTCATGATGTTTGTGCAGGAATAGAAACCCTGACTAATACAAGAGGCATTTCAGAAAATTTTCAAAATTATGCACTAATCCAAAATCTAAAATTATTTTAGGATTATTTGGTGAAAGTCAAGCAATCAATTTTAAAGTGAATTACTCTAAAACAATATAGTCTATCAAAAATGTAGTAAAATATCAAAATTCTTTATCCTCTACAAGTAAACTCATTTATATAGGAATAGCAAGCTTTGCACATGCAGTGGTAACAGAGCAAGGCAGTTCATAGCATTCAGTGGGCTTAAATCTGACCTGAGGTGTTCCAGACAGTGGTCATTGGTGTTGTGTGGCTTGACACATATGCTCACCCACACACCCCCACACATACACATAGTGCAAAGCACACATTTATCAGGTGTTCAGAATCAAGGATTCTGTGGAATTCCATGATTCAAAGTGGGCAAGTGTTTCCAGAATACTTTATGTCAGCGGCCATTAATTTTCAAATAACTTTTGATTGTTATATATTCAAAAATGATTTTCTGTTGCCAAAATTTTTACAATCCCCACATTCATTCACACAATTCTTTATGAGGTGACAACCTGTAGTTTAAGAACCTGGGCTTTTTAGGCATGACATATTACTGTCCTGCTTAAAAGGTAAGAATGTTGGTCTAGCCTGGGTATATTGGTTTTATGAGTTTTAGCTTGCTTCTACTATGAGTGTTGAAACGAAAGTTACAACACAAAGTGGTCAATAGAACCTCTATGTTCAGCAGTAGAGAGTATAAAAAACAAGACCGCACTTTCTCTTTGCTTTGTGGATGCACACAGGCAGCTTTATAGAATCCTTAGGCATCATTCTGAGGCATATTCAAAAAGAATTTTTTACATGTATAAATGTATTTCAATACAATATTAATGCCTAAAGACATACATAGGTAGTATGAGGTTTCAAAGTGTATTTGGCTATGCAACAGTTTTTTCTTCATTTCAAGTATTTGTGTGTGTGTGTGTGTGTGTGTGTGTGTGTGTGTGTGCATGCATGCAAGTTGATGCTAGAAGTTGATATCAGGAATTATTTACAGACAAGGTTTCTTAATTAAACAAGAGCTTCATGCCTGAGTAGGTAGTCTTGCTCATTAACTCCTCCTCATTTACTTTCTCAATACCAGGATCTTAGAATTATAGGTGGGGTATTACACTCAGCACTTACATTGGGTATTAAGGAACTAATTTTTCCTCTTGTCTGTTTGTCAAGTGTTTCAAATTCTTTACTTAACCTTTGTCTCTGTGTGAAACACCATTATTTTTGATGGAAGACTTTATTTTTAAATGCACAATTCAGTGTGCTTTCATGTGTGCTTTCATGGCATTTTCTCATTGGTTTTGCAGTTGTGTACATTAACTACTCTTTCAATATCACCAACAGTTATACATCCAATGTAGTTTTTTTCTTTAAGCTTGTAAGTTGCTAAAAAGAATGATATACCTAGAACAAGAGGACTTGTCAATAGACTAGATATATAAATATCATAGTAGCTTATTGTGAAGTTATGTTATGACTATAAAATTATGTGTTTATCTATTTTGTATAGTAATAAATTCAGTGATATTACAACAGTGAGAGAAGAAAATAAAAATAAATAATATAAAGAATTGGTTGACATTCACAGAAGTTTGTATTTATATATGTGCATACATATACAAACATATATACAACATCACATACACATACACACACTACACACAGAACATACACACATGCACATGTACACAATAATAATAAAGACAAAGATGCTCTCAGTTTGACAGTGGGTGGCATGGGAAAGGTTGAAGGGAGGAAAGGGAGTGGGGAAAATTATGTAGTTAAAAACTCTTGCCCAGGAGTCAGAAAGGTAAAGAGTCAGTGGTTATCTAGTCCTTAATCACCATTTAGGTAACATTTTGAAGCTCTCTTCTGAATCTCAGGTTATGCCATGCTAAGATATAGGTAATATGTTCTCTTAAATGAAGTAAGTAAGTTTTTCTACTTGCAGTGCTGCAGATGCCCCCTGGTTCATAAGGGAAATCATCACAGCTTAATCCAGTCTTAGTGTGGATATACATTGTGGCTGTAGATCTTACCATCATATTCCATAATCTAGTCTTGCATGGCATCAAACTTTCTTTCCCATTTCTTAGTTGATAGTTATTTGTCCTGAATATTTTGAGTACATACTATTCTTTTGTGGTGAAACATTTTAAAAGCTAATAATGCTGCATTTTAAGATAAAAGTTTCCAATGGCAATGACAAGTGTGGTATTTTGAGAACAGAACACATGAAAGAAAGTTTAATGTCATTCTGTTGTAACATTTGCTATATTATTCATTTTATGGTGCATAGTGCTACAGCAGGAAATACTAACCAAACCACCAGCCCATACAAAGGATGCCCTTCTCATTTCCCAGTATTCAGGGTTATAAGCACATATGCTGTATTTTTACAGTCAAGAATGTTATGCATTCATCAAATGGTTCCCAAATTTGTATATTCTGACTCAACATAATGATAATCCTCTCAATATACATACATCCTAATATACACCAATGTCTCTTACTACAGTACAGTTGTTTGAATAAAGAAAGTACAACTTTCTTTAAACCAGTCATGCTTGCAAAACTTCAAACAAGTTCATATAAGCAGCATAGTACTGAGATATAAAGATTAATATATAAATGCAAACAACATGGTCTACTAGTGTAACTGCACGGATTACCTTAGTATAGACCAGTGATAGAGGTCTTCACTACAGCACATATGATAATAAATGGAAATGCAAATTTAAGAAGAAAAACAGAATAAAGCATTAGGTGGGGAGGCAGGCAGAGAGAAAGGGGCTGTGGCTTAAATAGGAAGCATCAGCAGGTCACGTAACCTACTCATCTGTCTGTGTGCTTCATGATTCTCATTCAGCTGGGCAAGATTCTCAAACAAAGTCCAGTGTCCTAAAAATATTTGGAACTATTACAAAGCATAAATTATAAATGTGTCAGGAAAATGGAAAAAGGTGTCCTGGGTCTACTTAAAGCACAAAATGATCTCAACCATTATTCAACAATGATATGAACATCTTTTATTTCATTTCTCCTTAACAGTTCCTTCTGTTTGCTATCATTTCCTGCTCAGCACCATGTCAATAATTACTAAATTACCAGGACGCCTGTACAATTTCAGCTCAAGTGTTATTACTGACAAGTCAAACAATGGGGCTGATAGAAAAGATGGGACTCTATCCCCTTATTTAAATGGACCATGTTCAGGAGGAAAAATTGAAGCCCCCTTTTTCTTCAAAAGAAGGAGGGAGGGGATGGTTTACATTTGTGTGGCTCAAGGACATGAAGTCAGAGGAAATGCCTTTTTAATGTAAACCTCTTTTCATTTCCAGGGGACAAAAATGAAGGGTATTGAAAAGACTCATGCTTGGTGGAAGAAGTAATTACATTTTTTCTTTCAAACCTCAGAGGAATAATGCTTTTATAGTTCCTGAGATGACCCAATTTGTGCTCCGATATGCTCCCTTAAATGTAAGTGTGCAGATGTCCTCACCCTGCATTGTTTTTCCCTCGTAAAGATGCCCGTTTGCACCTAGGATTAATTTGAGTACTGCTCTCTCTGTGTGCAGAAACAACCACTCCAGAGCCATCTTGCTGCACAGAGACCTAAAAACTAAAAGAAACTTGGTCAGGTGTTCAAAAAATGTAATTCATGGAAAATGTAGCTGCAGCTATCACCTATCTCCGCAAACTGTACAATCTGTGGGTTCCCTTGCCTTGGAGGTGGAAAGTATGTGCATATGTTAGCACTAGAAATAAAAAGGCCAGCACTTTCTGTGGCCAGTGAGTAGATAGTCATGTAGACTTGGAAAGAGCCTTCTTAGTCACAGATCATCTTTTTCCATTATGAATACCTATGCATACATATTCAATACATAAGCACACACATATGTATACACACACACATGTACACACACGTGCACATACACACACACATATACATTCATGTGCATAAATACATTCACTCATATATGCAGACAGTTGGATGCAGAACTTTCAGAAACTCGTCTACAGATACACTTAAGTTTTATGCATGAAGTATCCTTGTGTTTGCACATAGCCTACATAATCTCCCTTACTGGAAATACCTTCTAGATGACCTATAGGATAAAATACAATACAAATGATGTGCTGAAAATTGTTACAGTGTTATATTATTTATGAAAAATGACAATAAAACATACATACCATTCAATATAACGCAATGAAAAATATATTTTCCTTCAGCAAATGTGGAACTGGCTTGTGTCTGACTTTAGTCACCTTATGTCTACAGCTGAATAAAAGAAATATTTATTTTTTTCTATAATTGAAAATAGAGCTTTTTTATGCAGTATAATCTGATTATGGTTTCCTCCCCCCTACTTCTCTCAGTTCTTCTCCATCTTCTCTCCCATCGATACCTCCACCCTTTCTGTCAGACCTCTAACAAATAGAAATAAAATAATGTAAGTAAAAATAAACACATTAAAGTATGACAAGACATACAAACATGTAAAAGAGCCAAAGACAAAGCAAAGTAAAGGTATATAGATACAGAAACACACAACAAATGTCTTTACTCTTCAGGATTTCATAAAATCCTAAAACAGGATGCTATAATCCATGAGCTAAGGAGCTGCAAGGTAGAAAATAATGCTTGACTTAACTTCATGAGACAAAGAACCTTAAAAGATGTGGTGGATGCTGTTTACTGGTGGCTATCTACTGCTTGGCATAAGAGCCTAACTTTAAGGGGGATTTGTTTCCTTAGTGAGACTTCCTTGGAGAAAGGTAAATTTTCATTTGCAAGTGCCTATCAATTGGAAATTGCTTTTTATGGTTGAGGTTTGTAAGAGGGATGGGGACTAGTGTCCACTTCTCCTTTCATCTATAGGACTCCCATCTGCCACAGACCCATGGATGCTCTGTACATGCTACCACAGTCTCTGTGAGTTCAGATGTATGCCAGCCCGGTTGTGTTTAGAAGATTTTGATTCCTTGGTATCCTCCATCCCTACAGGCTCCCACATTCTTTCTGGTTCCTCTTCTACTGAATTACATGAGCCCTGAGGGAAGGTATTTGATGGAGATATTCCTTTTGGGAATGATTGTTTGATTTTCTTGTTGTCGGTCTCTGTATTTGTTTCCATCTACTGGAAGAGGAAGCATCTCTAACAACACTTCAATGAGGCACTGAACGACATCAGAATGTCATTAGGAGTTATTTTGTTGCTATGATCTTTGGCAGAACAGTAGCATTTGTCTTTTCCCTAGTTCCCTGTCCTTCCTAGTCTTAGGTTTTTGGCTATCCTAGCAGTGTTCCTTATTAGTTCCATCTCATGCAGTGTGCTTTAAATCAAATCAGATATTGTTTGGTGAATCCCACAAGCTTTGTGTCTCACCAGAATGTCTTACAGGCTGGCTACTCTGGTAGACTGAAGGTTTTGTAGATGGGCCTACATCTACTTTTCTCTTTTGTCAACATACAGTATAGCAGAGTACTTTCTAATACCATGAATACTTGTCTGTAGTGTTGAAGGCTCAACATAGAACTTTGACTTTTCCCCCTTCGTTGAGTTATATAAATATTGTCTTCAGCAAGAGAGACTTGCCTTCGGTTTGTGGAGATCAACAAATGGTGTTGGCAGCAGCCTGACTTGTTTGTGGTTAACTAAAAACCAAAGTAAATAGCGGAGATTTTTGGTGTTGGGATAGAGAATGGGATGGTAAGATGGTTAGTTTTAATTGCTAACTTGGCATAAATTAGCAATCACCTTTAAAGAGCGCCACAATGAGAAATTACCTAGATTATACTGGCTTATATGCTTGGATATTAAGGCTGGGCAGTGGTGACTCATGCCTTTAATCCCAGCACTTGGGAGGCAGAAGCAGGCAGATTTCTGAGTTTGAGACCAGCCTGGTCTACAGAGTGAATTCCAGAACAGCCAGGGCTACATAGAGAAACCCTGCCTTGAAAACCGCCCCGCACACACAAAAAATAAAGCTTGGATATTAGGGATTATCTTGATTGACAATTGATGTATGAATACATAACCCATTGTGGGTGGCACCATTCCATACACAGAGGTTCCTGTACTATATTAAAATAAAGAAAACTAGCAACAGGTGCCAGTGAATAACTTGTTTTCTCTAATCTTGACTGTGTATATGGTATGACATACTGTTTAAAGGTCCTGCTTCTATGATTTCTTTCCAATGACAAGCTAAAACCTGGAATTGTTAGCAAAACAAACACTCTCTTTTTACAGATGCTTTTGTCAAGATATTTTATCGCTACAGAAATTAAACTAAAACAGATGGTCATTAATGTTTTAAAGTGTGGTCACAAAAGCTCTCATATTTCTTTTGAGCAGAATCTAGGAAAAAAAATAAGTAAGAAAAAGTGCTATAAAGATATGGGATAGAAGAATGGAAAATATGCCAGACAGAAGTGGATCTAATATGGTTAGGAATATAGTTCAGAAATGTTAGTAGAAAAAAAGGTTTGAAACTAGAAGATGAAGTCAGTGAAGAAGTGTGAACCAGCTAACTTGAGATCCTGGAGAAAATGTATATAAAAATATTGGCCTTTTCTTTGGGTGATGGGAAGACTATTTTGAAAGTATCAATAAAGTAAGTGATAGAAATTAACTAGAGATCATTATAAAGGACCATAATGATCTCAGCTCAAAGTAAGACTAAAAGAAGGCTGGTGAGTTTTGAAAGTTTTTGTCAGAATCCAAGCAAGAATTATTTGAGACTTGCTCTTTGATAGTAGCTGTGGAGCTACTAGATGTAATATAATTCTGAAAAATGTTAATGGATGTTAGTAATATTTAAGAAATTTAATTAAAACAATCTCAATATTAGTGCTAAGAGAATCATTCATCTTTAGAAGAGATAAAGCCAGATATAGTGATTCCTATCTGTAATCCCAGAACTGAGGCAGGAGAATTTTGAGTCTACTTAGACTGCGATATATAATGAGACAATATATCAACAAATGAATGAATGAATAAATGACTAAATAAATATATTGAGAGAGAGAGAAAAAGATTGAGACTCACCAACAAAACTAATGGCACGAAGATCATTAATCCCTTTAGTAACTCGTGTTTGTCTTTTATTTAATGTAGTTTTCCAGAGATCTAGGAATGGAAGCCTGCATTTAGGATGTCTCCATCAGAAATGGGACCTCTAAGGACTTATTCTATAAATCAGAGAATGGTAATATAGGCAATATAGACCTTATATATGAAATTTTATCAGAAGATAGCTAGATATGCAATATATATCATTTCTTTGGTGTTGAATTCAGAGACATAAATAGTAACAACTGAGTTCATATAGCCATTGTATTCTAAAGTTGTTATTACATTTCAATTTCAAAACCCCACTTTAGAAATGGAGGAGAGATGGGATAGTGTCTAGAGGGTTACATGAAAGCAAGAAAGACTAATTTTTATGATAAAAGATATTCCAAAATAAGGTGGGGGGGGTTCATGAGGAATGAATAATGAATACTACTTCACAGTGAAAGGTCAGTGCTATCACATTTTATTTAATCTGGCCTTAAAAGAGGATCTAGAATCTAGGTGAACATGGAAGAAGGAACATAAGGTAAAGGAATATCTAGAAGTTCAGATGCAAGCACATGGGTATTTTGGTCAAAGACACTATTATCTGATTGTTTGAATTGTTTTTATACCTGAGAGAAACAAGATCACCAGGAGAATGAACTTGGTGTTGCAGCTTATAGAGCCAAATGAATGAATAGTCATGATGAGAGCAGAAATGGCAGGCAGTACCAGGTTCCCAGTCCTGATCACAAATACTAAGTGCAGATCATCCTCACATTTTGAAATTATTCCCTGTGTAGAGTAGGTCAGGTACAGGCCTTGATGCAATCATAGAGTTTTATCAGACTTGTTTTGGGGTTTTTCATGATAACTGTGACAGGAGAAAGAGGATCAAAGGCTAAAAATTTCATATGAAAGGGTCTTTAGGACTTTAGGTTCTTTAACCCTGGAATGTGGTTGAAAATCTTCCCAGGGAGCTCATTGATATTCAGTTTCCTGTGGTCCATCTTCAAAACTTCTGTGTTCTAAGAAATATATTTCATGGACGATAGTTTCTAATAATCTCATAGATGATCCTAAAACAGGTTCTCACCCTTCCTAATGCTGGCTCCCTTTAATACAGTTCCTCATGTTGTGATGATCTCTAACCATAAAACTATTGTTGTTGCTACTTCATAACTATAGTTTTACTGTTGCTATGAATCTTAATGTAAACATTGGTGTTTTCTGATAGTCTTAGGCCAACCACGTGAAAGGGTCATTTAACTCTCAAATATCTTACAACTCATAGGATAAGGACATTTGTCCTAAAACTATTAATAAGAAAAAGCAAATTTGGGAAATTATCACTGCCATATCATACCATCAAATCTGGTTATATAAGGAAATGAGAAATGAGGTGTAATGGACAGTGCAAGGGAGAAAGAATGATGTGATGTAAGATCTGTGTACTACGAGAAGGATGAGAAGTAAGGTTTAGAGGTCATCTAGGTAAACATGGATGTAGTATAAATTGTTAACATGATAGTTTCTGCTATATCACCATACCGATGAGAGACTAAGATAAATAGTATAAAGTAAGTTCTCTGGATGTGAAATTCTAAGGACGAATGAATCTCAGGTTTATTTATTTATTTATTTATTTATTTTCATTTTCGAGACAGGGTTTCTCTCTATAGCCCTAGCTGTCTTGGAACTCACTCTGTAGACCACACTCGCCTCAAACTCAGAAATCTGCCTGCCTCTGCCTCCCAATAAAGGCATGCACCACCACTGCCTGCCGAGTCTCAGGTTTATTAATAGTCCCTAATACTATCAAGTATGGAGACACAGGAACTACCTATAATTTGATTGTAGTAGAGATTTAGAAATTGATAGTGTTCAATTAGGCACAAAGAGTACAGCCATACTACCACTAGACTAATGACTAGATGCAAGAGAACCACAGAAGTGAATATAGAGGCACATAAAAGGGTAATGAGAGAGGATTCTTATAAGGTGAGCTTCTTGGAGGTGGAGTAGAAGTGTGTGTGTGTGTGTGTTTGTCTATCAAAGGAATTTTGTTAGATATGAATTCCAGGGGGCTCAGAGAAAGGATCAGGCATGTGAAAATAGATGGATGCTTTCATTGAGTTGGATAATGTAATGAGCTTGGATTTCTTAATGACACAAGCAGGAACAGAAGGCCTAGAGGACTCTTCTTCATCAGTGTCCATGGCATATTCATAGTGAGAAAGGTCATGTAGAGTATTGATTCTCTATGATACTTGGTGTGCTTCCATTCCTTCCTTCTCATTCAATAAACCACAGGTTTTTTTTACCATATATCTGTCTTGTCTCCCATTTACTGTGGAACACACTGTTCTTAGTGTCAAGCATTGTTCTGCAGGCAGGAAGTATAAGTGTACATCATATGGCTATACTCTCTCTTCTTATAGAATTTATATACACTGGTGTACTACACAGTCAGTAATCCATAATTAAATTCAATCCAAATAGTAACAATGTCCATGGTCAAATTCATATTGAGTAAATTGCAATAGAATGGGTAATGGTTTGGGAAGAGAATTCCTCTCTTGGTAACTCACATTTAATGGGAAAATGGGATGCAGGAAGAAAGAACTAGATGAATGGTATTAAGGAGGTTACTTCTGAAGAAATACTACAGAGTGCATGCTGTTGTCAAATGGGTCTGGTTGCAGACCAGAAAGGAGGTCAGAATGCTAGGGTAATGAGCATGGTGGAGTAAGCAATATGGAGATAGAAATGGACATTGCCAGCCAGGCAGATTGCTCTTCGAAGACAGAAAATGAATGAAATGAACTTACCCTTTTTTTAAACAGGCTTCCTAGATACTATTTGAAACTATCTCCTTAGGATGAAACAAAATAGAGTTGAATTTTGTGAATACTACAATTTAAGCAGATGTGTCCTAGTTTTTCTAGTGATGTGAGTGAATGTTCCCATGGAGAGGCCAGTCTCACTAAAATCAGTTCAGGAGCATGTGGTATCCACAGCTATGAGTCACATTGTCATGCTACATCCAGTCCATGAGGCCATGACTCATCAAAGTCTCAATTTCTTCTGTCTAAAAAAAAATTTCTTCTGTAATTAGATTTTTTTTATCTCTCTAGTCTGAGTCTGATAAGAGCCTCTTTTAATGTGGCAAATATTAAGAGCAGTGTTTGCTTTCACAGAAACCAAGAGTCTTTGCTAGTTAAGACTAGACTTTTTTGTTGACTTTCACATCCATTACATGAAGTTTCACCTACGTATAATATTCCTAACAGCCAAACTCATTTTTTTTAAGTCAAGAGCATAACCTGTTTGCTGCCTCTAGGTCAAATAATTTAACTTAACAAGTAATAGGCAGTACACCTTTGACTGTTGGAAATACAAACTTTTAAATTAGTTTCCAGAGCCCTGCTCAGAGTAGTGAATGCTGAAGGAGGAGCTTGAATAAGTCCTAACTTTCCCCTCACACCACAATTTCCATTTTCTAAAATATTTGGTTTCAGGCTTGAATGTCAAGGAAGATAAAGAATATAGCTAAGAATAATGATTTCAGGTTTTTTTTTTTTTTTAAGAATGGAACACAATGTCTGCCTGCTAATTAGATTGAATCAGAAAATGTAGATAGTCATTTGCCTCTTTCACACAATAATTTAAGTTTAATCAATATAATCTTATTATGTATTTATCATTTGTGTTTCCTGGCATTATCTCATATGGAGTATTGAAAATTAGAGTTTAGTGAGGCTCAGGGGTTATGACTGAGTAACACTCTTGTAGAGGACCTGAGTTTTGATCCTAGTATCCATCTCAGGCAATTCATTACCATTTCTATCTCCACTGGTTTCCAATGCCTCTGAACTTAATAGCCACCTGTGTTCACATTCCTATATCCACACACAGATGCACATACATAGATGCACACACATATATCATATATATTGTTAAAAATAATAAAACATACTAACACTTATATTTAAAAATATAGGAAATAAAACCCTTAAGGAAGTTGTGTAAAGACTGCTATCAATATGAAAATGCATTAAAAATAACTTCACAAGAAAAATGTAATTGCTGTTAAAGTAATAGATTTTGTATCAGCAAAAGAAACTTTAAAATAATAATTTGCTATTTGTCTCTAAAAATAAGTAACTTATTCAGGAAAGTTCAGCTATGGCTTCTGACAAGACCATGAAATGTTTTCTTTGGTTCCTTCTCAAGAAGAAACCTATATAACAGCTATGCACATTTAAGCCTGTCAGGAAAGGACACTCTGCAAGGACATATATTGTGCCCTCATTTGCTTTCAACCACTAGTGTTTTTGTCTCATGCAAAATTTGTAAGGTTAGTAGCCATCAAGGTGTCTGAAGACAAGCCTGTTTTCCAAAGAGAAAACATGAAGTCCTTTGCTTACCTGCACCTATCAAATGAATGGGACCAGAAGCAAGGAACTCTGATATCATCTCCCCCATGATGCCTTTGTGATCAACCCCTTTGAGACTCCAAAGGCTAGTGATGGCTTTGGCATCTCAGACTTGTCTTTAAGCTATTTTTATTTTTCATTTACACCCATCAGAAAAGCTTTTCCATGATCTCTGAAGTTTTACTATCTTTTCTAGACATTTAATATACTTTAAAAATTATGTAAAGCTTAGCTTCTATAGTAAATGCCTATCCATTTACATCCACAGTGACCATACTTCCCTTGAATGAGCCCTGATAATTAAAATTCATTAAAGTTGTCTATATGTACATAATCCTAAAGATTGAAAAGGTTCTTTGGAATGAGTAGAGATAATGGTATTAGAGACCTTACTAATGTTAACGAATGTGACACTGGTAGTCTGTAACTTGAAGTGGCAAATTATGAGATTATTATATATAATCACGTGGAATTAAAGATTCAGAAGAGTAATTACTTTGGGCAAATGTCTGATACAGTGTTTGGGGGAAAGGAATAATGACTATATAGTACCTTGAGTATTTTGGAGGGAAAATAAGAGTTTATTTAAGAAAGTAAGTTCAAAGTTTTAAATTCCTGACTGAAAGTGTGGCCATGGTAGTATATGCTTGTAATTGCCAAGGGTGGATGGTTGAGATTGGAGGACAAAGAGTTCAAGTTCAACTCATGGCAAGTTTGAGGTAAACCTAGGATATATGACCAGAAAATGCTAGAGAGGGAGCCCAAAAGCTTAACTGATCACTCTATAATAAATTCTTATCTCTTGTACAGTGAGATTTCTGAAAGTGGAACTCAGAGCTAAATTATGAAAATAGGTAAATAATAATCTAAATTAAATTCACCATGTTTGGGGCTTCTGGACCAAAATTAAAGCATTTATTGGGGAGACATAAAAGTTTAACTTCTTGGCAAATTTCAATCCTCTGAAGCCTTTCAACTTCAAATACCCAAGCTTTCTTATTAAGTAGAAATATCTATTATTTGTCTGTTTAAGAAGATAAGTCTACCCTTCTATTGTCTAGAGTCTTCTGATCCTGGTTAACTTCCCCTACTTCCTTTATTTGCTTTTCGACCTAAACCCACAGTTCAAGATCTGAGATTCTGAGGGAGGATACTGCATGTAGAGCAACAGGATTATAAATTGTTGCCTGTTGATATTGAAAACACCGTAATCATAGATTAAGATAGTGGTGGTAGGAATGATGGCTCAGATTTGATGAGGGACAGGAGAGATGGCCAGATGGCCATAAAAATGAATGGAAAGCTGAAATTGACAGGGTGAGAAGAAGGGTGGCATCTCCAGGACAAAGCAGAGACCTTGGATAATGGAGGCACCCAAGAATCAATGGGGGTGATCTTAGCTGTGATTCAATACATTGGGGATATAGAACCTGGTGAGCCTAGCAAGGCCCTGGTATGGACAGTGACATTTTTCCTGCTCTGAGCCAGGGCCTTGGTGTGAGCCTCCATGAGAACTAATGGCTGCTATGGGCGTAAGATTTGCTTGTGTAGTAATGTTAAGGACTTCATGGTAATCTGATACAGCTTGAGTCCAGGAGGTGAAGGTGTGGTTAATATCTTAGCAAAATGGTAAAAGCTGAAAGGAACTACCAGGACAGCCCTTAAGCCATGGGATAGAGATCTAAACACATGAGCTCAATATATATATAATTTCTCAACTATGCAAAATATAAGGATGCAATATGAATTATGAGGGCCTTCACAAATCTAAAGGAACAAAGGCAGCTAAGGTATGAACCAGATTGTCAGACAGATACAAAGGTAGGCAGATTCCTGAGTTCAAGGTCAGCCTAGGATAGAGGAAGTTTAGGCCCAGGTATGGTAGAAATAGTAATTTCAGGGAAGGGTCCTACCTAAGTAGTTTATCAGTTTATCATCTCTGCTTAATAACAAAGACTGACAGATCTCTAAATTCTTTTACAATGTTAAAAAAATGTATGCTTGCTGTATATTAAGATTCAAAGTTATGGGTTACTTATTCATAAGATAATAAAAAGGAAACCTAGAATGACAGAACTGTATGTAAATTTAAAAACTGAGCTTTTGGTCTGTATGGGATAAGCTAGGAATAAGAGACAGTTGTTCTTTAGAAATTTTCTCTAGCAAGAACAGAGCTGTCTGGAGATCTCTGGAGAGCAACACAGCTCTTCAAGAATTCTTTCTTAACAGAATTTCTGACATGGTCAGAAGATCTAATAATTTTTATAGCAATTTTTTCTGACTTTGAAAGGCCATCAGCTATACAGATAGCTTTTAGAATTTTTACTAGCTGAGAGAGCTGTCTCAACCAGAGAGTTTTTAGAATAGCAATAAAAAGTTGTCTAGAGCAGAGCAGAACATAGTACACTCACATGTGCATGCGCACGTGCACACACACACACACACACACACACACACACACACACAAGGAGAGGTATAGGTAGAAGTAGTGGGAGGGAGAGGGTGAAAGCTCTAAATACTCAAGATATAATTCACAGACAACATGAAGCTCAAGGAGGAGGAAGACCAAAGTGTGAGTGCTTAGGTCCTTCTTAGAAGAGGAACAAAATACTCACAGGAGCAAATATGGAGATAAAGTGTAGAGCAGAGACTGAAGGAAAGGTCATGCAGAGACTGCCCTACCTGGGAATCCATCCTGTATGCAGCCAACAAATCTAGATACTATTGCTGTTGCTAAGAAGTGCTTGCTGACAGGAGCCTAATATAGCTGACTCCTGAGAGGCTCTGCCAGATCCTGACCAATACAGATGCAGATGCTGGAAGCCAACCATTGGACTAAGTACATGGACCCCAATGGAGGAGGTAGGGGAAGGACTAAAGAAGCTGAAAAGGCCTTATATGGCATCAATAGGAGAGGAGGCCCTTGGTCCTGTGAAGGCTTGATGCCCCAGTGTAGAGGAGGGCAGTGAGACAGGAGTGGCTAGGTGGATGGGGGAGCACTCTCATAGAAGCAGGAGGATGGGGGATGAAATAGGGGGCTTGCAGAGGGGAAACCAGGAAAAGGGATAACATTTGAAATGTAAATAAATAAAATATCCAAGTAAAAATAATCAAACCATAAAAAGTAAAACATCCAGATAATTTTGTGTTTACCCAAATATAATCCTTCTTTCTATTTTTTTTTTAATTCCTCATTCTTATATAAACTGCTCTGCTATAATGGGAAAATCTGGGATTTCTAATATGTGCCAATTTCTGAATTCCTTCAGATAGCATCAACACTAGTGAAGATTTCTGATGTGACTGATTCTTCAAGGCCAAAGTTATGAGTAGGAAATACTGCTGTAGAAATAAGCACTTAAAGATAGGCTTTTTCAGTGACAGAGGCTACAAACGGATGATGAAACACAAACAGCAAGAGAGTGCTGCAACATGCAACATAATGAAAACAGACATCAGAATGTTTTGACCCTCAGAAATGATTGGTTTTCACTAAACTGCCATGGCATGTCTAGAACAGAAGTGAATGAAATCCTTCAATAGTATCCCATATTGGAATGCACAGTAAAGCCTTAGATTTGTTAACAGTGCAAGTAAAGTCATCTTACATAAGGACTGTAGTTCCTCAATTACTTTAAGTGGATCAGCAATCTAACCCAAGGAGAAAGGAATCTTGGGCCATATCAGCAATTTTTGATAATAACGTTTCTTATGGTCTCATAAGAGACAAATACCTAGTGAACAGATTGATTGTGCGTGGATGGGTGGGCAGCATTTTCAGGGACTAATGGATACTGGTTCTGATATCATCAGTTGTAGAATGGTCCCTCTTTATGCCCTCTACCCCACACATTGTTCTTTAGACATTTAAGGGGTTTATAGATACAAAGCAGTTAACTAGTGGAAATACTTTTCAAGTTAATCTGAAATTATCAAACTAGGCCTTTCAATTTGGCTTATGGCTATGGGGTTTAATTTTAAGCACTTTGATAATAACACTCTAGTGTTAAAGACATCACACACTTGAATTTTAGAACATGGAGAAATGATGCTGCTCCTGATGTGGATCCTTATTCTTCCTGGCTAGCTTTCCCAATACTGGGAGATTCTATTCTGGCTTCAGGAAGACAAAAGTAATCAAGTCTCATCTGGTTATGAACCTGTAAGGCACAACAATGGCAGACATGATAAAATACATCCATGGGGGCAGCAGTGGCACAAATGTTTTTGAGGTAGCTAACCACTTCCTGACTGGAGTCCTACACTCCAACAAGCAAACTCATTCCTGGAACTAACTGGGATAAACATCTGTGTAGGTCATAGGCCACCAAAGAGAATCTGATGCTATCCTGGTGAGTGAAAAAAGTAATAAATCTTCTTCTAAGCTCCTATCTTTATACTCATAGATTTATACTCATATATTTATACTCATAGTGCATCTCTAACCCTCCTGAGAGAAACTTCTTATAGAAGATGCCAATTAATATAGACTCTCACAGCTGATTAAGTCACAGAGAATAATGTAGAATGTTAGGCTCTAAATTTACATCTCACTCACTCCTTCTAAGGCTCATCAATTGTGTGACAAATGCTGAAAGATGCCCCAGAGGTATGAGAAATATGTGACCAAACAGTATTTGCTATGTATAATGGGGTCATTGACACAAGAACTAATACAACAAGATCAATTCAACCCAAACCCAAGAATATATTTTGTATTATATACATTCAAAGAAGAGATTACCATCAATTTAAGTGTATATTTTCATAAACTTCAACTATTCTTCCATACCAAGCAAAGTAATGCATGTTGAAGCATCTACTATAGAGTTACCAATTTTAAAAATCACTTTATTTCTTCTATGCTTGTGAATCAGCTGTCATAAGCAGCTTTTTTAATCTGTCAAAACTGAAAAGACACCTGTCTTATGTTATTTGAAAATTCAAGGCTTCATATAATTTTTATCAATTAGATAAATATTAATATCATATTCAGAAGCTATATACAATCTTTGTTACATATTTTTTAAAAATAATAAAATTACTTAAGAATATAAGTGTATTCTTAGTTCCTATACCAGGTAAAAACAAGTCACAACCCAAGTATCGCTCTTGTTTCTGAGTTTATTTACCCATGGTTCTATCCACAGTTACATCAATAATCTCTTTTTTGCAAAGTGCCTCATTCTGGCCCTCTAGGATGAAAATACTTTGCTAAGAGAAAGGAGTATAGCAGAAAAATACAGTAGAGCACAATAAGACTTATGAAAGAAACAGTTTATTCTGGGTAAAGGCTTAAGAAGGAGAATTGATAATGGTGGAGAGGGCATAGCACAAGTAGCCTGAGTCAGAGGCAAAGAAAGCATATCTTCAACAGTACAAAGAAAGCAGAGAGAGGAAACTGTGAGGTAAGGCTATGAACTCTCAAAACTCAACTCTGTTGATGTGCTTCTTCTTGCAAAGCTCTACAGTTCCATAGCCTCCCCAAACAGCATCACCAACTGGACACCAGGTTTCTTTTAAGCCTACACCACCCAGTATTCCCAGGCAGTCTCCCATCCAAGTACTAACCAGGCCCGACCCTGCTTAGCTTCCAAGATCAGACGAGATCCGGCACATTCAGGGTGGTATGGCCATAGACGGAAACCAGGTCTTTTAATTCAGTAGGTTTTCATGTACTTTTCTTATCTAAACCACCACACTTTCCAACCCAGATGGCTGCCAATATA
Source organism: Mastomys coucha (assembly GCF_008632895.1). NCBI lineage: Eukaryota > Metazoa > Chordata > Mammalia > Rodentia > Muridae > Mastomys > Mastomys coucha. Next base: position 59,439,256 of record NW_022196904.1, read on the forward strand.
GAACTGGCTCACAGTAAGATACAAGATTCAGGTGGCCATGAGCAATATGCTGGATCTTGTGCCACATGACACAGCATCTTCGATAGTTCTTAAAAGAGTCACTGTGAGAAGGAATGCTGTGCTTATAAGTACATAACCACAGTTAATGAAACAGAGGCTGAATTTGATATCAGGACAAAGCTCATAAGGGTTTGGAAGCATCAAAAGAAGAAGGTGATATGACCATACTGTAAGCTTGAGAAATAAAAGATATAATTAAAAGCAGAAAATAATATATATGAACGTCTAGAAAAAGTTTAAAATAATATCAACTCATCAGAATTAATGTTTTCTCCTTTTTAAAGAAAGCTGTTTTTCAAGTCCTCATAAGAGTTCATGTAAATACTAAAATTTGTTCTTGATCTTAACAGCGACACACACACATGTGCACTCTCACATTCACACACACACATACACACACACACACACACACTACAACACATAACAGAGAAGAAGAGAAGGCGGGGAGAGATGGGATGGAAAGGGAAGAAAAGAGAGGAGGAGAGGAGAGGGGAAGAAAGGGAAGGAGAGAGGAAGGAATGAGGGAAGAGATAAGAGGGTAAGAAAGGGAAGGGAAGAAGGAAGGAGAGAAACACTAAATGGAATCACTTCACACAATTATGAAAAGAGAGAAATGCTTTTATTGCTGTCTATAGTCAGAAGGAAGTAGATTATATTCCCCAAGGAATCTAATGATACAGGAGTATAAGAGTAAGCAGTACAAATTCTAGTCCAAGTCTGAAGACAGAACAAGTGAGCCACTGGTGAAAGTCCTACCTGAAAGAAGGAGAACATTGGTAGCCCAGACATGAAGCCAGGCAGCGAAAGTCAATGCTTTCCCCAACACTTTGTCTTATTCTCGCTTTCAAGGATGATGTAGTGCCCATTCACATTGAAAAGGGATATCTACTTCCTTTAGGTTGGTGATTCATTTCCCACTTCTTTTAGAAACAGTAATACTTGCTTGTCCAGAAATGGTGGTAGCTAAGTATGCGGACAGTCTCTGACTCACTTAACCTAATGCCCAAAGCTCACAACCAGAGCAGATATGGAGCTGAATCTTGCATGAGGAGATTCAGTTGGTAGTACTAAGTGTGGATGCTGATGAGTGGATTTGAAGTGGAGAAGTGCTTTTCTTCCCCTCCCTACACTCTTCTGAAATAAAACTGCGCCAGTCAGAGTTCTACTGGGACATACACTGATAATCGTAAGTTTGTATAGTGCCTCTAGGTTAATTCCATTTTCAGAAGAATTAAATAGATTTCTATCTGGCTCACTTGCAGTCAAATCAAAGAATAATGATTGAATAGAAAGACATATCAATGTATATTGAACATTTTACTGTTGCTCTAGATAGGTTCCTTGCAATTAATACCAAAACATATATAAAACATGCTTGTACCACACCAAGAATGGGGAAATGTCTATCCTAAGTATACAAAATTCAAACACAAAAAAGCCGAACTTTGACCAACTTTACTGACTGAAAAACATGTTTTATAGGTTCATTACTGCCACAGATTCCATTGGAAGTTGGCCAGTTTGAAAGCATACAGGATCGTTTTCCAATGCCCAGGATCTACAATGCTTCATAGAACAGATATCATCTAAGGCACGAATAAAAGTAAAACTTCTTAACATAGAATGCCTTCATCTCTTCAGTGATGTCTTGATTCAGAACATTACATCCTAGCCAAAATATACAGCATATTAATAAAATAAATCTCCATCCTACATAAAACCTAGGTATAACCCTTCTTTACTATCCTTTGAGAAATAACCTTTGAATTTTTTCTTATAGTGTGAGACTTACATGAACAAATTTGTCATCTGATTCCATCAAAGTGACCAACCTGTGTCTGTCTGATCACTGCATCTGTCTTCTTTTAGCTTCAAAAAAAAAAAAACTTTTCTAGACTCAGATCTTTGATTCAGGAACCTTCTTTTATAGTATATGGATTTGGCAAGATTTGTTTGAGGTCTTCACATTCTCAGGTCTTCAAAGATGAGCCTTTGCCACCCCAGTGGTCTCAGTTGCATTACTCTACATTATTAACATACTATAATATGAGTCTTAGGTATCATTTGGTTACGTGAGAACACCATGAATTCATAAAATGAGTCTTCAGAAGATAAAGCTATCAAGCAGCACAGAACGTGCAGTTTATCTTCTGACCCACTTGTCTTTACATTGATGTTCAGACACCTGGCATTATGAGAGTTGGTGCTTTGACACGCAAGTATCCAATTACTTTCGAGATTTAGAAAGAGTTACCAGCACCTTTGCTTTTCAACCCTGGAGTGTCAGCTTCCTACGTTTCAAAGGGAATGCAATGCTGAAAAGAATGAGCAGAAGTTTTTAGATGCTTGACTCCTTTTCTTCAGATCTCACAAATCTTGCCAGCTTAAATTCTGTCCAGGTAGATGGAAAAGAAAGCTTACCCCTGAAGGAGGGCAAAGTGCAAAGGTTTGTGAGGAACTCGACAGGTGAGGGTGGCATCTTTGGCTTCTTTATCACCCTATTTTTTTTTTTTTACACATTTCTATCATCTGTCAGATATAAGGTGAGAAGAATTCAGTTATAGGTGTCATGCATGAACTTCTTCAAAGGATAGTTCAAATTTTATTTAAAGCTGTATTTTAATGGGCCAATTAGCTGAAATCATAATATTTCACTTAAGCAGCTTGCAAGCTGTGGTGCTATGTCTTATGAGCCTTCCCAAAGGAGCATTGGAAAGTTCAAGTATGCTTTAGGGAGAGATTTAGGAGTCCTCACAGAGCTGTGTTACATTTTTAAAAATGTTCTTTGATTTAGAGCTGGCAGTTTAGCTGTGATTATAAACTTTGGAATAAATCATGATGAGAAAGAGTAATGAACACCCCACCTGAGGGATAGCAAGACACTCTCTAGGTGCCAGAAGCTTTAACTCAGCTAGTTGAGCTTGTTTTCTGTTCTGCACAGAACTGGGCTCCAAGCCACAAGACTTCAAGGGGGCATCTCTGAACATTTAATGGTTATGTACAATGTGTGTGTATGTGTGTATGGTGAGTGTGACTGTATGTGAATACATATGTTAATATACTCCTGTCTATTAGACTGTATCATTAGACCCCTTGGAGCTTCTGTCTGTAGATAGTAATCAAAGATTTTCTCTTTTTTCATAATTGTGTGAAGTGATTCCATTTAGTTTTTCTCCCCTTTCTTCTCCCCTTCCTTTTCTTACCCTACCTCTCCCCTCCCCTCTCCTCTCCTCCTTTTTCAGCCCATATCTTTCCTACCCTCTCCTCTTCTGTTCTATGTTGTGTGTTGTGATGTGTGTGTGTGCATGCCCATGTGTGTTGTGTGTGTGACTTTGATAGCTTCAATGTTTCTAGAGTATCCTACTCTAACTTCAAAAATGGTGAAAAATATAGGTATATCTAGGACATAGTATGGATAAGAAACACTTGATTTCTAAATTTTTTGACTGTTTGTATGTGTATTTGTATATGTGAGTGTGGACACACGAACACTACCATGTGGATGTAGCAATCCTCAGAGGACACCCTAAGGTATCATTGCCTCCTACTTATTTGAGAAGGCTCTCTCTCTCCTCCTGTTTTCTCTGTATGTCTGCCTGCCTGTCAGCCCATCTTTGTTGTTTGCTGCCACACTCATCAATCTAGCTGTTCTGTGTTCTGTGTGTTTCTAGGGAGTCTCCACTTCTAGTCTACAAATAGAAACACTGGAATTGTAAATATCAACAATTATGCATAGCTTTAAGGAGGTTTTGGGGATCTAAACGTAGGTCCTCTTGCTGGAGTTGGTCCACCAAGCTATCTTTGCAGCTTTATAAATGTTTTAAAGAGATTCTTTTTAAAAAATGTATAAAATGTATAAAATGTAAAGATCATAAGGTAGGCGACACTCATTCTCAGGCTCTAATGTATCTCCTTCCTATTCCACTTGAATGCAATCCAGAATTTCAACGTAATTAGACCAAAGGATTTTTTTTTGAACTTTTTCTTTCTTTTTTCTTTTTTTTTATTTTTATTTTAGATATTTTCTTTAT
>NW_022196904.1:59443803-59451052 GCF_008632895.1 Mastomys coucha
TGGAATGTGGGTTGTTCTTCCTGTATTCCAGACTTCTGCACTAATAACCGTTTATCAGAGAGTGCATAGACCAAAGGATTTTTTAAGAGTATGGTAGTATCTCTATAGAACTAAATTACTCCTCGTTATGAAGTAATCTAAACAAAGGACTGACTGGACCCAGTCACTTAGTACTACGTAGAATTAAATAGAATTTTAGTTTTAGTATCCCTACTTTGAAAATCTCAAATCTAAAATGATCTTGTTGACCAGTATAACACATGAAAAATTCTACATTATGAAATTTCATTTCATGCATAAAGTTATTAATATATTTCTACCAAATAAAAAATTGAAATGCTTATTTATTTAAAAATGCAGGTAATGACTAAAAATTGGTACTATATCAGTTATCTGATTTAACATGGAAGGAAGAGATTGTCTGCATAATCAATTTAATTGTACATAAATGAATTGTTTTGGAAGTAAAAATGCATTTGATGGAAACATATTTTCTTCTTGGATTTTGGCATGAAATAAAATTATATATATATATATATGTATATATATATCATACATATATTATGCATATATATAGAATGCTGTGGTGGTAACAGGTTTTCAACTCCTTGAATTATAACATTTATTTTATGCAAACACACAAACTCTAATATTTAGCCAAAATGTGTATATTTATTTCATCTTTGAAGGTCATATACTACTCAACAATTGATTCTGTCTTGGGCTGGATCAAGCTTGGCATGAGGAGGTCTGTCTGTAGGATGGCTTCTCCCCACAACAATCTATCTATGACCTCTTTACTGTCAAGTTATAAAAGAGTATTTGATGTCAAGATGATAGTTTCTTTGTGTCTTTCTAAAGTTTTTGCTCCCATGACTTCATGCCTTGAATTTCCTGACAGTTTGTCCAAAGGGTGGCATAAGATGGAAGCATTTTGTCCAAGGTGACACAAAGTGTTATGGCCTCTGTGATTAATGTGACACGTTTTTACACTCAAGACCTCTTGCTGTCATAAGTGCCATAGAGGATGTAGATTCCCTATGATGCCATTTAAGCGATATCAGAAACTTCAAAGATTTGTGAGCTATCTAGAAAATTACTTCAATATTCCTAACTTTTTAGGGACTATAGGCACCTTCTTAGGCAAAGGATACAGCAGAATTTTAAATAAAGCAGGATAGATCAAAGCTACCTGCTTCTAATATTTCAGATGGCTAAAGTCCTGTCACTCTTATGGCTATCCATATCTTATTCCAAATGCTAGGCTATTTGTAGGGGAACATAAAAGAACCAACACATTCCAAGGACACAAAACACCAACTGTTTTTCAAGTATTAAAGTACCCCACACCCCCAGCCCAAGTTATGCTTAGAATACTTACTTTCATTGTGTTTACCACAGTGTGGCATGGTTGAAGCACTTTTTTCAGTGTGAAACTCAAATTAAAATCCAGAATTTCATGTGTAGGGAGAAGGCAGACCAACATTTATCCGTTTTTCTCTGAATGAGATTGATTTTTTTTCAGATACCACAAAATTATATCTAATCCATAGTGCTCAAAACTATTTGAGGAATGAATAAGTTAGCAAAGAAAATGAGTCCAAACTCAGAGGTAAAGTATTACATGATGGTAAAAAAACATCTATAGTGCTTTAGAGGATAATTAGTATATGTAACTATTTAATTATTTAATTGCTGCTATATTATTATTACATACCAATGTCCCCACCGAAAGCCAGGCAAATTTCCATCCACTATTAAGTTCTCCTGTTTAATGTGGTTTTAGAGCTTATCTTTGTCCTTTCTCTGACAGTCTGCTTTTTACCATGCTATTTATTTTCTAAAAGTATGCAAATGTACTCAGGATGTCTCATTTTGTTATTAGTTCCCCAACTGCAGACTCAATGATCATTAACTAATTGTCTGTGTGCTCTATTGACAAGTTGACCACCTTCTTGCTAATTTTTGCTGACATTGTTGTAGAATCCCAAGTACTGAGCTAACCTTTGGCTGCTCACTCAAGAACCACAGGTGGGAAGACCATCGATCACACTGGCCTCTGTGTCCAGGAAATCCTCATCACTTCTCCAAGTGATTTGTTTAATGAGGCATCATTAATTGACAGTGTGCAGGGAGACAAAGAATTTACTTTACTGCAAATACAGTTTTGCTATAGTGAACCAGAGACTCAGAAAAAAAGAAGCATCAGGAGGAGTGAGCTACAAAAGGGTTTAAACACTGAGGCAAGTAACCATGAATGCTGGACATGTCCTTATGGTTGATCTGCGAAGTATACATTATACACCATTAAGTTTACATGGATGGTTAATAGTACTGTAAAGCTTTAACTCTACTGACATTAGTTCATTTTCTTTCTTTTTCTTTTTTCTTTTTTACCAGATACACTGAAACTAATAGAAAAGAAAGAGGGGAAGAGCCTTGAGCACATGGACACAGGGAAAAATTTCCTGAACAGAACACCAATAGCTTATGTTCTAAGACCAAGAATTGACAAATGGGACCTCATAAAATTATAAAACTTCTGTAAGGCAAAAGACACTGTCAACAGGACAAAATGACAACCAACAGATTGGGAAAAGATCTTTACCAATCCTATATCTGATAGAGGGCTAATATCCAATATATACAAAGAACTCAAGAAGTTAGACTCCAGAGAACCAAATAACTCTATTAAAAAATGGGGTACAGAGCTAAACAAAGAATTCTCTACTGAGGAATTCTGAATGGCTGAGAAGTACCTAGAGAAATGTTCAACATTCTTAGACATCAGGGAAATGCAAATCAAAACAACCCAGAGATTCCACCTCACACCAGTCAGAATGACTAGGATAAAAAAACTCAGGTGACAGCAGATGCTGGAGAGGTTGTGGAGAAAGAGGAACACTCTTTCACTGTTGGTGGGATTGCAAGCTGGTACAACCACTCTGGAAATCAGTTTGGTTGTTCCTCCAGAAATTGGACATAGTACAACCAGAGGACCCAGCTATACTACTCCTGGACATATACCCAGAAGATGCTCCAACATGAAATAAGGATACATGCTCCACTATGTTTATAGCGGCCTTATTTATAATAGCCAGAAATTGGAAACAACCTAGATGTCCCTCAACAGGGGAATGGATATAGTTTATTTTCTTAAGGAATAAGGTAGAGGATGGTAAAACTGTCAATGATATGATGGTAGAAGATGGCATCAAACTTCAAGTTTAATAACACTGGGTATAATATGGCTTCTTAGACCCTCAGTTACACTTTAAGTCAGTGGTGAAAGCCATTCTTGCAACTAGCATGTATTAGTTCTCTAAAGTAATATAGGGCCTGTTTTGGTATACATTGATAATTGAGATGTTTATATACAGAAGTAAACATCTGGTGAGAGCAGAGATAAAGAAAGCATGTCTTTTTGGAGGCTTTAAAAAAAATACATTGCTATGTGCACCATTGGTAGGTGAATGATGAATAGAAAAGATGATTAAGTCAGCTACATGATGTTAAATGGTAATAAAAGAATTTTTTGTTGTTGTTCATATGTTTTGATTTGTTTTGTTTTATTAAAAAGTGACAAAAGACCAGTAGAGCTGCAGTAATTGGGAGTAGAGTGGGTGGTAAAAACAGTAATTTAAATTTTAAAATATTAGTAAGAGAAAAACTTAAAAAAATAAACAAACCTGAATTTAGAAGCTAGGAAAAGAACTAGACAGAGTATATGTACAAGCAGATGAAGACGACATAAATTCAGATTGATGGAGCTGGAAGAAGCTGATAAAGGCACTGTGGTCAGGTATATGTGATCACGGGAAGCAGAAAGAACATAGCCCCAAGATGTGGGGCAACCAGTGTGAAGAAAATGGCAAAGGGTTGGTCTTTACCATCACAGGAGCTCTGGCTTTCAGAGTAAAGAAACTGTAGCTCATAGCTTTATCAATAATCTAATCTACAAAGCACAAGGAAAAGCAGTTTCCATGTTGAGAATAGAAAGAGCCAGTTTCTGCTGCTAGCAATTACAGAGATGTGAGCTCAGCATGCATTTAAAGATGTATTCATTTTTCAGGGATTTGAAATTTGTAGCTTTCCTTGGCTTGATTTCTGGTGGTTTGGTGTGAAAAGGCTTTCGTTGATTCTACTAAGGTCTCCCACTGTTCACAAGGGGATGTCAAAGGACTAGGAAAGGAACTGAATTATGGGGAACTGTGTAGACATGCAATGAATGCACCAGTAGAAATTTTCGGACAACAAAGACTTACTTTGGAATGAGAGGAACTTTTTAGTAATTGTGAAAATAAAAGCTCTACTATGGTATACATAACACTGAAACATGAAATAAAATCAGGGTACAATTGATATTTACAAGAATTTGTCTGTTTATCACTGGCATTGGCAAGACTTCTTGAGACTCCTCCCAGCTACTAAACTGAAGACTCCACAGACAGACTGTAAAATATAATCCAACTCTATTTACAATGAAAGAAAACTCAACATCTTTCAGTCAGAAACAATGTAAAAAAATTTTTTTCAGGGAAATGCTACTGAAAGAATTCATTTTTCCCCAGATTAATTTCTAATTTCATTGCACAGTATTCTGAACAGTTATTCTTGTAGAGTTCTATATGTAAGTGATTTTTAAAATTAAGGGGTTCCCAATGGAGGAGAAAGGACTGAAGGAGCTGAAGGGGTTTGCAACTCATAGGAAGAACAACAATATCAACCAACCAGACTCATCCCCCACCGAGCTCTCAGAACTGAACTATCAACCAAAATGTACACATGGAGGGACCCATGGCTCCAGTTGCACATGTAGCAGAGGATGGCCTTGTCAGGCATCAATGGGAGGAGAGGATTTTGATTCTAAGAAGGCAAATGCCCCAGTGTAGGGGAATGCCAGGGCAGGGAGGCGAGAGTGGATGGGTGAGGGGGTGAGTACCCTCATAGAAGCAGTGGGAGGATCTAGAGAATATCATCCTGAGTGAGGCAACCCAATCACAAAAGAACACACATGGTATGCACTCTCTGATAAGTGAATATTAGCCTAGAAGATCAGAATACACAAAGTACAAGCCACAAACCACAGGAAAGTCTAGAAGAAAGAAGACCAAAATGTGGATACTTCATTCCTTCATAAAATGGGGAACAAAATACCCATGGAAGGAGTTGCAGAGACTTACTATGGAGCAGAGACTGAAGAAAGGGCAATCCAGAGACTGTTCCACCTGGGAATCCTACCCATATTCAATCATCAAATCCAGACACTATTGTGAATCCCAGCAAGTGCTGGCTGACAGGAACCTGATATAGCTGTCTCCTGAGAGGCTATGACAGAACCTGACTAATACAGAAGTAGAGGCTCACAGCCATCCAATAGATTGAGTACAGGGTCCCCAATGAAGGAGTTAAAGAAAGGACCCAAGGAGCTGAAGGGTTTGCAGCCCCTTAGGATGAACAACAATATGAACTGACTAGTACCCTTAGAGCTCCCAAGGACTAAACCACCAACCAAAGAGCACACATGGTGGGACTAATGGTTCCAGCAGCATATGTATAGCAGAGGATGGCCAAGTCAGTCATCAATTTGAGGAGAGACCCTTGGCCCTGTGAAGGTTCTATGCCCCAATGTAGGGGAATGCCAGGGCCAGTAAGCAGAAGAGGGTAGGGTGGTGAGAAGAGGGGGGAGGGAGCAGATGGGATAGGGTGTTTCCAGAGGGGAATTCAGGAAAGGGGATTACATTTGAAAGGGTCAATGGGTATGATACTATAAAAGGATATTGCAAGATGTTTACATTTAAATAATTTCTTTGACATTGGCCATGTTTTTCTTGTGACTTGCTAATAAACCAGTGAGATAACTACTCTTTAGTTGTCCTATAAAGAATGAGTAAGAGTTACATCACCAAGAGTGACCAGCAAATTAGTCTTCCTTCTAATATTATTATTAATATTATTATAACTAATAATTTATTGTAAATTTATTATTATATTATATTATTATACGTAATAAATTATTATTATAACTAATATTATTATTATTATCATAACTATATTTTTCCCCACATTGTTTAAAGATTTGAGTCCAATCAATTAAGATCAATAATTAGTGTGGATTGAAAAATTTGTTCGTATGTGAGTCTTTCATTTTACCTAACCATGATAATAACACCAGTGAGAATGAATAGCTATAGAAATGTGTAGGGAATTTTCTCTTGTCATCTTCTTTCCTCTTCCTTTATTGTCTCTCTCCCTTTCTTTCCTCCTCCTCTTCCCCTTTCTCCTCTCCATCCTTTTCCTCATCCTTCTCTACCACCACCAACTCCTCCTGCTCTTCTTCCTTTTTCTTAACCTTATTATTTTTCTCCAATCTTATTGGAGAGATGTCCTATGGATGGATGCTAGGGCCTTGTGCATATTACTCAGATACTCCACTTCCAAGCTATATTCCTAGCCACAATATAACACTTTAAGCAAATCTTACTGGTACAAATATCTTAAATAATTAGTTATCTGATGTGTAACCTGATGTGAGACACTTAGGTGTAAAGCTGGTATGACCCCTCTAGAAATCAGTCTGGTGATTCCTCAGAAAACTGGACATAGTACTATCTGAGTAACCAGCTATCCCACTACCGGCATATACCCAAAAGATGGTCCAACACATAACAAGGACACATGCATTACTATGTTCATAGCAGCCTTATTTATAATATCCAAAAGCTGGAAAGAACCCAGATGTCCTTCAACAGAGGAATGGATACAGAAAATGTGGTGGGTTTACACAATGAAGTATACTCAGCTATTAAAAACAATGACTTCAAGAAATTCTTAGGCAAATGGATGGAATTTTAAGCTCTACTAAATATAAAACAAACAAACAGAAAGACTTTATATATTTATGTTCATTTAAAGAAAATACTAGTAGTGATGTATTATTTTAAAGTATACAATTAATATGTTTAGAGTTATTTAAAATTTATATTGAGAAAAAAGTATGTATTTTCAGTATTGCTGCAGACAAGCATCTACATATGACTGTTAAATTGATTGTTGTTTTATATCAAACAACTTTTATAATATTTATTTTTATTCTTATAATATTTTATAATTTTTAAAGAATATGACAAAAAAGGTATTGTAGGTATTGAAGGGGGTCTCTGAGAGAAGTTGGGGTATAAAAGGAAACAAGAATGTGATTTAATTCTATTTACTTAACATGTTTTTAAATGTTAACAAATTCAGATAA
>NW_022196904.1:59451062-59453479 GCF_008632895.1 Mastomys coucha
GCAAAGTAACCCAGTCTCAAAAGAATACATATAGTATGCACTCACTGATAAGTGGATATTAGCCCAAAAGCTCACAATACCCAATATACAATTCACAGACTACATGAGGCTCAAGAAGAAGGAAGACCAAAATGTGGATGCTTCAGTCCTCCTTAGAAGGGGGAACAATATACTCATAGGAGCAAATACAGAGACTAAGTTTGGAGCAGGCACTGAAGGAAAAATCATCCAGAGATTACCCTACCTGGGGATTCATCCCATATAAAGATACCAAACCCAGTCACTATTGCTGATGCCAAGAAGTACTTGCTGACATGAGCCTGATATAGCTGTCTTCTGAGAGGCTCTGCCAGAGCAAATACAGAGGTGGAGGGTCAAAGCCAACCATTGGACTGAACATAGGGTCTCCAATGGAAGAGTTAGAGAAAGGACTGAAGGAGTGGAAGGAGTTTGCAACCCATAAGAAGAACAACAATATCAACCAACCATATCCTCCAGAGATCCCAGGGACTGAAGCACAGACGAGAGAGAACACATGGAGGGATTCATGGCTCAAGCTGCATATGTAGCAGAGGATGGCCTTGTCTGTCATCAGTCATTGGTTCTAAGAAGGCTTGATTGCTTAGGGTAGGGGAATGCCAGGGTGGGGAGGTAGGAATGGGTTGGTGGGTAGGGAAACACCCTCACAGAAGCAGTGGGAGGGAGGATGAAATAATGGGATAGGGGGTTTCTAGAGGGGAAACCAAGAAAGGGGATAACATTTGAAATGTAAATACATAAAATATCCCCCCCCAAAAAAGAAAATAAGCATGATGCTTCTACTAAATAGTGAAATCATTTGAAACTTAAGTTTAACCAAAGTATGAAAAAGAACATTGGCACTATTTTTAACACAAATTCTATCACTGATAGCTTCAATAAATGAAAATAGTTTGTGCTCTTGTACAAATTCTTCATAATGTGTTGGGAGTTTAACAATGTTCTACTTTAATTATTTCTATCTATTACTATTACTGCACAGAGGCAAAATTATACCATTTAACACAGTAAAAAAGAACTTTATAGTCCTCTTTATTCTTATGGTAAGATGGTATGATAGTTAATCCTGGTTGTGGACTAGACATACATGGGAAGAAATCTCAGTTGTGGAACTGCTTCACTTAAATTGTCTTGTGGTAAGTTTGTTGGGGGCATTTCCTTGATGGCTAATTAATGTAGTAGGGCCCAGACCACTGTGGGTAGCACCGTGTCTAGTCACTCATGTCTGTGCTGAATAAGAAAGACTTTGTTTCAGTTCCTGTCTCTAGATTCCTATCTTGACCTGCCCAACTTTTCTCGTTTATGTACTGTGAGATGGAAGTGTGAGCTGAAATAAAACCCTTTCTTCCCTGAGTTGATTTTGGATAGTGTTTTATCATAGCAACAAGAAGTAAACATTGACAGATTGTATTTACTCTGTAACCCTCTGGAACAACAGAAAAATTTACTATAGTTGTCAAAGATGGACAATCCAAAGTTTTAGTTTTACCTTTAATATCTTTTTTTTTCAATTGTTTTTGAGACTATAATATAATTACAACATTTCTTTCTTCTCATTTGTTCCTCCCTCCAAACTCTCCACAGTGTTTTCTCAAGACAGGGTTTCTCTGAGTATCCCTGGCTGTCTTGGAACTCACTCTGTAGACCAGGCTGGCTGCGAACTCAGAAATCCTCCTGCCTCTGCCTCCCAAGTGCTGGTATTAAAGGCTTACGCCACCACTGCACGGCTTTTTTTTTCTTTCATTAATTCATTTTTACTGTTATCAAATGCGTGTGTGTGTGTGTATACACGTGAACATATGTTCCTAAATATAGCCTATTTGGTTTGCATAATACCAGGATTGCGGTAACCGCTTTGGCCCCTGGCAGCTGCACCCGCCCAAAAGTTCTCTGAATTTGTGAATGAAAGATACACACCACACACACACAGACACATGCACACGCACACACACACGCACATACAAGCACATACACTCACGCATGCAGGAACGCACATGCGTACACATGCGCGCGCGCACACACATGCACACACGCAAGCACGCACCCCTGCGCGCCAGCTAATTTTGATATACCTTGACTAAGTCAATGGCTGGGCATTTCTAATCCTCCCCGTGGCTAGCATACATTTCCCTCTGGCATTCCTGGCTTAACACCTTCTAAATCTATGTTTTATCTTTGCTGCCCATTTATGTCCGGGGTACCCCCCCACCCCTTATAGGGTTGCTTTCCCTTTCCACCTACATTTTGGATGATTTTTCTTCTGAACCTCTTAAATCTGATCTCTTTCTCTCTGAATCATGACAATTCCATCCCCCCTTCCTCCCTCCCTCTCCCTGCCCCTCCCCCTTCCTCCCTGCTCCCCCCTGCCATCCTCCACC
>NW_022196904.1:59453777-59458538 GCF_008632895.1 Mastomys coucha
CCCACCTCTTGTTTCCTCCCTCCCTCCCCTTCCACTCCCTTTCCTTCCCCCCTCCCCGCCTCTTTCCTTTGCCAACCCAATCTAAAAGTCCTGCTTGGTCTCCCTGCCAAGCAAATGGCTGTAATGACAATTATTTTCAACCGAAGCCAGCCTCAGGTCTGGAAGTGTGGCTTTTTGAAGAAAAAATAAGACAAAGCATTAGAACCAACTCCCAACACTATGTATACTTCAAAGCTAACCATTTGACATTGGACAAAAAACGTTGTGCTCTTCTTGGAGAAAACTACAGGTTCTGTTTCCAGCTTTCCTCAGTCACCTCAGTTTCCAGCTTTCCTCAGTACAGGGTTCAGGACCCAATGGCTAGTCCTCATCCAGTGGGCACACACATCAGTATCATCATTGTTTAGCTCAAGTTTGGGCAGTAATATTGGTGAGTCTTTGTGTTTCTTTATATTACTAAGAGAAATAATCCTATAGCAAATTCTCTGATCCTCTGACTATAACAATCTTTTTGCCCTCTCTTCAAAACTGTTTCCTGGGCAGTAGGTGCTGGAGTTTATTGCAGATGTAGCCACTGGGATGTGGGTCCACAGGCTGTGTTCTGATTGGTTGTGATTTTCTGTACTGGTCCCTTTCTGATGATAGAAGAAGTTTCCTTGATAGGAGATTTAAACTGAACTCATCCACATACTTTTGAAAATAAGTTAATGAAGAATTATTATTATTTTCCAGAGATTCGATCTTACACTGTCTTTCAGAACTTGATAAGAATTAATTCATGATATGACAGTTAATTATTGTTACCATTAAAATTTCCTAAATGTTTCAAGAGATTTAAAAATCTACTGTCTTGTTGAAATTTCTTTGGTGCTTTATTACTTCTCTAATATTATTTATGTTCTAGAAAAATGCTCAAGGCTTTTATATATTAATAATTAATTTTCTTTATATGTTATATACCATGCAGTAACTAAGTAAAAATCCAAAAATTAATACACATGCTTAAATTGTGTTGTATCTGCCCAGTAACATTGTATATGTATGTTCTCATGTGATCATAGAATTTCTAGTCATATTTAGTAACTAACTTTACTTCATTCTTCTCTATATATATATCCAAATAGTCCTAGTTGATCTTGAATTTAAGGGCCTCTTGATTTTGCCTCCTAAAAGCTGTCATTAAAACCATGTGCCAAAATTCATAGGTTTTAGCTTTGCAGCAGGAGGAGGAGGTTATGTATCTGAAGATAACCTTGAATTCCTGACCTTTTAAACTAGACCTCCTAATTTCTGGGGTTACAAGTATGTTCCTTTACATCCAACTTTAGCTCTTTTAATACATTTTGAGATATTTGCTAAATAAACTAAATAGATGCTTCCTTAAAGGTCTAATTATAGTTGTTTTTAGATTGTGTGGTAACCACCAAAGTTTCCAAATACTTCAAAACTGAAGTTCATATTGCCAGGATGATGCTTTGGGGTGGAGGTTCTATTGAGTAATTGATGAAAACAGGTGTTGCTCAAGTTATCAACATAATGTACTTATTTTGTCTCAAAGTTGTTCTTTTCTGCAGTAAAACTTAACCAAATGGAGCTTCTTTAAAGCCTGCTCCTTATGGCATGGTGGTTCATTCCTTATAGTGTACCTTCCAGTAAATAATATAAATTGAACTTTTGAATGTGATCATCTCTGGAAGCTCATAGTCTTCAGATAATCAACCGAAACTGGTTTACCCAACCCTGCTCTGGTTTTACACTGAGAATTCCGTATCCCAGACAACTTTAAGTCCAGGCAATCCAAGGAGATTTACTACCCTATAGCTCACTTTCTGCTTTTATTATCTACTTACACATCCATCATCTATTTACCACATTTGTCTTTCATCCATCTAATCTTTTATGATGCATGGAGATGATTGAATTAATATTTCTCAACATTTTAATATTTCTATCAAATTCATTTTAATGAGGGCTGGAGAGATTGCTCAGTGGTTAAGAGCACTGGCTACTCTTGAACAAGACATAGGCTTGGTTCCCATTACCCACATGAGGGTTTATAACCATCTTTAACTCCAAGTACCAACATGATACCCATGCATACATGCAAGCAAAAATAAAGAAATCTTTAAAACATAGTTTAACAGAGATTTAGAGTCAACAATATTGAATGATATCCAGCTCGTTCATCTTGGGGGAAAAAGACTGTTAAAAACTGTCCTTGAAATCACCTTACCATATTTTAGAGTTCTGAGATGGTGATGAATGGGGGCTGATGGCCAGGTTACAGAAGCTCTTAGTGTAGTATGGTGCTGCTGCTCACCTGCCCCTAGAACCCTGTAGATGGAGCCCTCAGCCAGTTAGTAGGATCTTTCCATACAGATTGAGTTCCTTAGGGTTGATTATGATTGATTATGGTAGTTTCTTCATTACTTTAAACCTAATCAGTGCTTAGAGTAATTTGAGTAATGATTGCTCATTATTGGCAATTGTGAAGTTTAAGTCTTTCCCTATTTTGCTTCATGGGCAGCCCAATTGAGAAACACTGGGAAACATTTTCCAAGCAAATGTGGGAATAAATGATTCACAGAGTCTGGATGGACAGGAAGTCATGGATGATTTTGCAGAAGTTATATTACACGTCTTTTGGCATGAAAGAATGGTAGTTCCCACCAGATCAAATGTGATAATCAAAGCTAGTTCTTACTGGATTTGAGAGCCGTTCAGCCTTTCACAGAAATTCCAAGTTCAATAAATCATGCTATTTCATATCATATTGTTATTCTACTCTGTCTTATAAATGAAGATCTATGACTCTCCAAACAATTTGCTATTGTTTCAAAACATAATTATTGATGCTAACATAAAAACCAATGCCATTTTATATTACAGGTTATTAGATGGTGTGGCTTTAAGGTGTCTCCCAGATTCTTTAGTTAAATCAAGTTTAACAGTATGTTTACTTGTAGGGATTGATTGATTCACAGCCTTCAAGGTAGTTACACAAGAGAGATCTTTTAGGCGTTTCAGCAAAGAAAGAACTTACAAAGTCATTAGATACTACCAGCAGGTTTATTAAATTAAGTTAGACTATTTGGCTAGCCTATTCAGAAAAGATAAACATAAATACTAACTTTAAAATTACAGATGATGATGATGATGGTTGAGGTGATGGTGGTGGTGATGTTTGTGTGTACCAGTATGTGTGCACATGAGTGGTTGTGTTTGTATGGTAAGATTACCTTGAAAGTTCAAATGTCTTTTAAACCACCATGAAAAACACAATTATCCTTCAGAAAATGTTCAGAATTGATGTCACATTAGAACTATTTCTGTTTTGTCAACCAAAAGATCATACTTTCAGGCTAAGGAGAGTTATAGTAGCCTTGGCAACAGCCTATGATGTTTGGGGTAGTATCTACAGATGTAAATCATTCTTGGCACTGGGGGTGTTTCCTTAGTGGTGTAAGGTGTCTATTTTAGGGATGAACTCACCATTATATGGTGATTTCATTTATAATCCCTTCATGTGTGTATATATTTTAGGAAGCTTCTACAGTAGTAGGCATCTATATGACTTTTCAAAAGGCCTTTAGTGCTAGTTGGCTTTTCCTTATATTCTCTCCTTTACTCTGTTCTCTCACCCCATCTCCTTTTTATTCTATGATTATTGTTCCACCTTTATCTCTTTATAACACTTTATGTCTCCTTGCTTAGAAGATCCACTCCACCCCTTACTAGGTACCTAATTTGTATTGTTATTGGGACTGAAACACACAAATATAAAGGTTACATCTAGATTTAAGAAAAAACATGCAATATTTGCCCTTTGTTTCTAATTTATATTATTCAGGATTATTGGTTCTAACTCCATCAGTTTACCTGTGAATTTCATAATTTTACTTTGCCTTACCATCTGAATGATATTCTATCATGTGAAAATAACATACATACATTCAGATTTTGAGGCACTCAGCCCCAAATAGCATTTATTTCCCAAATACATACCTTCAAGCCCCAGGGATCTATGGGAGAGAAGGAAAAATAGTTGTAAGAACCAAAGGCACTGGAAAACTCTAAGGAAAAAAGCATCATACAGACATAGTAGAACTAATGCATAAATGAACTTCCAGAGACTATGACAGCATGTGCAAGACCTGTATAGGTTCAAACAAAATTTCAGCACTGTAAAGAGGAAATGGACATAAAGTCCTACCCATAAACACAAAGCAACCATTATGAAAGAGAAATTCAGTTTACTGCAGTGGAATGTCACTGGGTATATCAAACACTCTTTAGGAAAAGCTTTATGCCCACGAGTAGTTGGCCAATATAAAACAGAATTCTGTCTGTCTCTGTCTTTGTCTGTCTTTCTGTCTGTCTGTCTATCTATCTATCTATCTATCTATCTATCTATCTATCTATCTATCTATCAATTTTTCTCATCTCTATCTCTCTCCATCCCTCTACCCCCCACAGTATTTGTTTTCACATTTTGCTTTGTTTTAATTTTAATTTTACTGAAAATACATTCCCATCATGCAATATATTACTTTTTTAATTCCTTTTTTATTAGATATTTTATTCATTTACATGTAATTTTCTCCTTTCCCAGTTTCCCCTCCAAAAAACAAACAAACAAACAAAAACAACCAGAACAAACCCCTGTTGCCTTCCCCCTCCCCATGCCTGCCATCCTACCCTCTCTCACTTATTGGCCCTGGCATTCCCCTACACTGGGGCACAGAACCTTCACAGGGCCAA
>NW_022196904.1:59458921-59475828 GCF_008632895.1 Mastomys coucha
TACATGTTGGAGCATCTTTTGGGTATATGCCCAGGAGTGGTATAGCTGGGTCCTTCAGTAGAACTATGTCCAATCATGCAATATATTTCAATCAAGGTTTTTCTTTTCCAAACTCCTTCCAGATTCTCTATACCTCCTGACCTATCATACCTCTTTTTCCCTTATTCACATTAGAAAACTAACAGGCAATGAAAAACAAAACAAAAAGGGAAAGCAGCAAAGCAAAAGCACAAGAAATACATGCAGATGCAGAGACCCAAAAAAATCATAAAATGAGAAACAATACATAAGCAAAAGACTCATCAGGTAAAAAAGAAACTGCCCAGACAAAGCATTATAAGATAAAAACACTCCAAAACTAGACTGAGTTCATTTTTGTGTTGGGCATGTACTCCTAAACATGAGTTCTGCCCTTAAATGTGGTTTATCTACTCAGTGAGATTTTGTTGAAGAAAACTTTTTTTTTTTTTTTTTAATTACCAGTTGCTGTCAGTTAGAGACAGATTCTTGGTTAGGGATGGGAGCTGTATCCACGTCCCTTCTTAGTGTTATGATTCTATCTGGCTTTGACCTATAAGAGCCCTGCACATGCTGCCATGGTTTCTGTAAGTTTGTTTTTAAATCATCCCTCCTGTATATAGAAGGGCTGTTTCCTTGGTGTCTTCCATCTGTGCAGTTTATGCAATCTTTCTGCCTCCTCTTCCAGAGAGCTCCCTGAGCCCAAGGGAAGGAATTTGATGGAGACATACAATCAGGACTGTTGTTTCAGGATCTCTCACTCTATAAATTGTCTGAAATGGGTCTCTGTATTTGTTCCCATCTACTTCAGGAAGAAGTTTCTCTGGTGATGGCTGGGCAAGGTACTGGTTTTGGAGTATAGCAGAGTGTTGTGAAGAGTTATTTTCCTTTAACATCACAATAGTATTTATTTTTATTTCCTAGGTACATAGCTTATCTAGCCTCAGGTTCCTGGCCACCTGAGGAGTTTTAGGCATGGATTCCATCTCATGTAGTGTACCTTGAAGCCAGAAAATCAGTGACTGATTACTTTCACAACTTTTGTGCCACTATTGACTTTCTATTTTCTTTTAGTTGGTTCATTAAAAATTGTGTTTATGTTCTGTTCTTTCTTTCTCTGCACATTAAAATGAATGTTTTATGGGATTTTATGACATTGCAGGATGCAAGAGAGTTCAATAAAAACAAGCCAGAAAATTTAATAGTACACGTAAATACAATTGGGAAAGAAATACATAATTGTCTCAAAACATTCAGAAAATGCTTTTGAAAACTTTCAGTATTTCATTATGATAAAAGTCGCTGAAAAATATCTAAAAATAGAAGAAGCATGCTAACATAATGAAAGGTCTATACAGTAAATCTAAAGTCAACATTATACTAGATGGAGAAAAAATGGAAGTGTTTTCTTCAAAGTCAACAATGTAATAAGAGTGCTCATTGTCTCTTCTCCTATTGGATATGGAGTGTGAAGTTTCAGCAAAATCTGTAAGTTAAGAGAAAGAAATAAAATGTATAAAAATAGGAAAGGAGAGAGAAAAGCATTACTTTATGTAGATGATCCAGCCCTCTAATTTAAAGATCCCAAAGACTCTTCTATAGGGAACTATTAGATCTGATAAATACTTTATCAAAGTAGAATGACACATACAAATATCAATAACTTTTTACTGCACTAAGAACAAACATGATAAGAAAGAAATCAAAAGAACAATCTTATTTACAATAACATAAGAGAAAATATATGGAGTTATCCTACAAAAACAGGAATGATTTCTATAGTAAAAACAATACTCAACAAAGAAAGTGAAGACTGTACAACAGTGTGTCTTACCCTAATAAACAGGGTGACCCTTTAATACAGTTCCTCATGTTGGGGTGACGCCCTCATCACAAAATTATTATTTTTTCCTACTTTATAATTGTAATTTTGCTACTGTAATGAGTCTGATATGCAGAATGTCTGCTATGTAACCACTGAGAAAAGGTCCTTCACCCCCAAAGGATTGTGATCTACAGGTTGAGAACCACTAGTCCAGAGTCACCATTGTCATGGATTAGAAGAACTAATAAAGTAAAAATGGCTACATTATCAAAAAGTGATTTACAGATTCAATGTCTTTCTTTCTTTATGGAGAGTAAAAGTATATACTTTAGTAAGTAGAAATGATTGGGAGAGGGAAAGAATATAATTAATATATATATATATGTATATGTATATATATACATATACATATATATATTATACAAATTTGTAGCCAATTATATACTGGTGCAGCACCTCCTTCTCCTTTGCCTGCATTCCCAGCAGAACACACAGGAAGATCATCTACAGTCTTCTTATGCTACTCCATCCCTTTGTTTCAAATTCCTGTAGGTGCTTCTTGGGAGCAAGAAATCAATTAGCCAATCTTCATTCCCCTTCCTCTCTTCCAATCCCAATCCCATACCAGACTGCCTGATGTGGCTGATCCTCCTTTCCTCCCAGTTCCCAAGCTTGTTTGTGGATCCTAGTGGCAAACACAGTTTTCCTCCTTCCTGTAAGCCTTCTTGGTACCCCAATTCTAATCCATCTTTTCAGACAATTTCTTATTGTCCGTTACCAATACCTGGAGACATCTACTAAGCATCCTCAGTGGCATGGTGATTATTCACTTCATAGCTAATGTTTACTTATAAGTAAATACATACCATGGTTGTCTTTCTGGGTATGGGTCACCTCACTCAGGATGATCGTTTTCTAGGTTCCATCCATTTGCCTACAAATTTCATTATGTTATTTTTTTAACAGTTGAATAATACTCCATTGTGTAATTGTGCCATATTTTTTGTATCCATTTCTCTGTTGAAGGACATCTGGATTCTTTCTAGCTTCTGGCTATTATAAATAAGGCTG
This sequence comes from Mastomys coucha, assembly GCF_008632895.1. Classification (NCBI taxonomy): domain Eukaryota; kingdom Metazoa; phylum Chordata; class Mammalia; order Rodentia; family Muridae; genus Mastomys; species Mastomys coucha. Next base: position 59,461,836 of record NW_022196904.1, read on the forward strand.
CTATTAATGTAGTGGAGCACATGTCTTTGTTATATGTTGGAACACCTTCTGGGTATATGCCCAGGAGTGGTATAGCTGGGTCCTCAGGTAATACTATGTCCAATTTTCTGAGGAACCACCAGAATGATTTCCCAAGTGGTTGCACCAGCTTGAAATCCCACCAGCAATGGAGGAGTGTTCCTCTAGAGGATAGCCTTGTCAGGCATCCAATGGGAAGAGAGGCCCTTGGTCCTGTGAAGGCTGGATGGATGCCCCAGTGTAGGGAAATTCGAGGGTGGGGAAGCAGGAGTCGGTGGGTGGGCAGGGGAACATAGAAGCAGGGAGTGGGGGATGGAATAGAGGGTTTCAGGGGAAAACTGGGAAAGGGGATAATATTTGAAATGTAAATAAAGAAAATATCTAATAAAAGAAACAGTGGGCATAAACATAGTTGAGCAAATGTCCTTGTGGTAGGAAGGAGCATCCTTTGGAAATATGCCTAGGAGTAGTATAACTGGGACTTGAGTTCCATCAACAACCAATTTTTGAGAAACTATGATTTTTATTTCAGAAATGCTTGTACAAATTGCACTTCCACCAACAATGGAGATGTGTTCTCTTTGTTCCACATCCTCTCCAGCATCAGCTGTCACTTGTATGGGGTGTTTTTGTTCTTTTTTTGTTTTGTTTTTTGTTCTTTTTTTGTTTTTTGTTTGTTTGTTTGTTTGTTTTACCTCAGTCATCGTGAATATATTAGTTAGAAATTCCATTGCTGTAAAGAGACCCATAACCAAGGAAACTCTTATAAAGAATAACATTTAATTGGGGCTGGCTTACTGTTCTGAGGTTTAATCCACTATCATGCCCCCAGCAGAAAGCATGGCAGTATTCCAGGCAGGCATGATGGTGGAGGAGCTGAGAATTATACATCTTGTTCCAAAGGCAAAGAGGAGAAGACTGGCATCCTCAGGCAGCTAGAAGGAAGCCCTCAGAGCTAAGCCCCACAGTGACACACTTCCTCTAACAAGGTCAGACCAACTCCAAGCAGGCCATACCTTCAAAAGTGCCAGTCCTTGGGCCAATTTTGTTCAAACCACCACAGTTTGATATACACTTCCCTTATGACGACGGATGTTGAATATTACTTTTAAGTGCTTCTCAGCCATTTGAAATACCTCTGGTGAGAATTCTCTGTTTAGATCTGTATCCCATTTTTATTTTTATTTTATTATTTTTTCTGGGAGCACAGGCTCTTTGTCCATCTTTTTTTAATTAGATGTTTTCTTTATTTACATTGCAAAGTTTATCCTCTCCAAAACTCCCTTATTTCATCTCCCTACTCCCTGCTCACTAACCCACCCTCTCCCACTTCCCTGTCCTACACTGGGGCATCAAGCCTTCAGGAGGCCAAGGGCCTCTCCTCTCATTGATGTCCCCCAGGCTATCCTCTGCTACATAAGGAGCTACAGCCATTTTAATTTGTTTATTTTGTTTGTTGATGTCTAGCTTCTTTAGTTCTTTATACGTGGTGGAAATTAGCCCTCTATCACATATGTGGTTATTGAAGATATTTTTCTATTCTCTGGGCTGCCATTTTGTCCTTTCAGAAGCTTTTCATTTTCATGCAGTTACAAATATTGTCAAGCTTAGTGCCTGGAGCTATTGGTGTTTTCATCAGGAAGTAGTCTCCTGTGCCAATCAATAGATTCAAGGTTATTCCCCTCTTTCTCTTCTATCAAGTTTAGTGTATCTTGTTTTATGTTGAAGTATTTGATCCACTTGGGCTTGAGTTTTGTACAGTGTGATAGAGATGGATCTATTTGCATTCTTCTGCATGCAGATATCCAGTTAGACCAGCACCATTTATTTACAATACTTTCTATTTTCCATTGTGTTATTTTGACTTCTTTGTGAAAAGTCAAGTGTTCAAAAATGTGTTGATTTACCTGTGTGTCTTTGATTCTATTCCATTAATCAACTGGACTGCTTTTATGCCAATATCACATGTTTTTTATTACTATAGCTTTGTAGTACAGTTTGAAATCAGGGATGGTGATACTTCTAGAAGTTCTTTCATTGTATGGGACTATTTTTAGCTCTCCTCGTTTGTTTTGTTTTATTTTATTTTTCATAAGAAGTTGAGTACTGGTCTTTCAAGGTCTGTTGGAATTTTGATGGGGATTTCACTGAATTTATAAGTTGCTTTTGATGAGATGGCCATTTTTCCTGATAATCCTACTGATCCATCTGATCCATAAACATGGGAGATCTTTCCATCTCCAGTTTTTTCTTCAAAGACTGGAAGTTATTGTCATACAGGTCTTTCAAGTGCTTGATTAGACTTGACATTTTGTGTTAGACCACAATATTTTGCATTATTTGTGGTTATTCCAAAGTGTGTTTTTCCCCTGATTTCTTTCTCAGTTTTTTTTTTTATGAAAGCATACAATAAAGCCTTTATAGAAGAAGGATGGATACTTCAAACAAACAATCAAACACAAATTAATATTTAAAAATATTCTAAGTTTACAAGACAAAGATTTTAAAGTCACCACTAAAGACACTAAAAGGCTTGGGGTATTATACAAGTGGTAAACGACTTTCTTGAAATGGATGATAGCTTGTTTGTGACATCCAAAAATTAAAATTAAATTGGACTAAGGAGTTACAGGAGCCAAACATGTTGGTATTTTGCTGTAAATCTAGCACATAGAATGTTGATAAAGGAAGGTCATGAGTTGAATGCCAGCTTTGGATATATAGTAAGTTATAGACAGTCATGAGCTCATAGAAACTTTGTCTCAAGAAATTAAAAAAAAATACATAAAGGAACATGTGATGAAAGTGAGGAAAATGTTGTGTGAACACGTAGAAATATATACAAATGCCAGACACCTAAAAGGCAAGTACAGTTTCTAAGTATGAACATAACAGTAATTGAATGAAAAGGTCCAGGGATTCATAGGCTAGTCTGACTATGTAGAAGAAAATAATTGTAAGTAAGCCAATGGGAATTATTACACAGGCAATAAAAAGAAATACTCTGGGAAATAAAGGGGGCCTAAGGTACCTGTGTGACTAAAGCATACACTCACTTAGGGATTCCAAGGAAGAAATGAGAAAGGGTTAGGTTAGAATTAATGGTGAAGCAAAAATCTTCTGGAAAAAAGGCATCCATATAACAATCCCAAAAGATCATGAATCCACAGAACCCCCCTGAGACACATTATAATCACACTTATAGAAAACAAAGGACCACAGCTAAAAGCAACTAAAGAATCAGATGTGGAGACATACACCTTCTATTACAAAATTTGGGGGGCATAGTCAGTATTGTGAGTTTGAGGCCAGCCTGGTCTAAAAACATAATTCCTGGCAAACTATTTCATCATTTAAATATGTTTCAAAACCAAATAAGTGGCAAAAGAAAATTTATTTATGACACAGAAGAGACCCTCAAAAAGAATTCCAACAGATATTTTGAAAGCCAGAGGAAGCAAAAGAAAAACCCATTATCTGAGCATGCTTTATGAAATCTCATTTGGGAGGTAAGACTTGAAACTTAAAGGGGTTGGAAGAGATGCATGGGAGGTCAGCAGTTTGCATATTATTGAAATTAATTTGGCATAAGTAAAGATATTATAACTTTAATATATTAAAAGTAAGACCTACAGTAGCCACAGAGAAAGTGTGGGTACCATACGTGTGAAAGCACATAAAAACAAATAAAAGGTTTTTTACAAAATTTAAAATAAACACAAAACTTCACTCTGGAATGAGGAATTTAAATACTATAAGACATGTGAAAAATATATGCTAAAGTGACTCAGAAAGGCAGCAGTACATACACTTCAACATAAGTTTTAATGTTAACTCAAGTAAGTTTCAGTTAAGTTCATTTAAGTTTCAGTGTAAATAAATTTAATATTCCAATAAAAAGACATGGGTTGTCCATGAATCTTAGGTTTAGGGTTGCATTACAGATAGATTAGCCTGAATTAGGCAACCCTACCCTAAATTATTTATTCTCTGTATTTTTAACAGGTATGTGTCTCTTTAATATGATTCATCTATTCCAGAAAGAAAATTCTTTGAGGAGAGGTAAGAAGATGAGGGGGCAGAAAAAGAGCCAGAGGCTAAGGAGACCTGTTGACAGATCTTGTCCCCTAGACATAACAGGGAAAATGTACTCATGAGCTATCAGCAATAAGGTTGCCTGAACAAAACCAGCACAATGACAACAGTTGACAAGCCAATCAGACAGGAAATTCCACATGGTCCAGGACCTAGATAAAGCTGTTGAGAGAAAGAAAATCAGATTTCTCCAAGAACAAACTCCTACATTGGTTGCTAAATCCAAAGTCATTAATCTTGTACACACACATGCACACACTCACATACATACATACACATACACAGACACACAGGCACACACACACATACAGAGAAAGAGAAAGAGAGAGAGAGAGAGAGAGAGAGAGAGAGAGAGAGAGAGAGAGAGAGAGAGAGAGAGAGAAAGAGTGTGTTAGAGAGTTAGAGGAGGCAGAGGGAAGGCAGAAGTTGTCTGAATCCAGTGTCTGGCTGAGCCCCCTAACTAGTTATCTAATACAGTGATCAGCCCTGAAATCATAAACCCAAAATTCTTATGAAGTAGACTCAACAGGTTGTATTTATATGTTCATGCATTTATGTGTATGTAATGAAAATAATCAAAAGAGGCTATCAGTTTGAAGGGAGTAAGAGCATCTTGGGAGGGATGGGAGGACATATGGGGCAGTTGGAGGAGTGTCAGGGAAGAGGGAAGTAATGCCATTGTATCTTAATTGAAAATTTAAAATACATGTATTTAATGAATGGATTAAAAATAATATAGTCCTAACATACTTTCTACAGGTGACTCACTTTGATTATCAGTACAGGACTTGATTTTATTAGAACAATAGAAAATGGTATTCCTACTGAGAGAAAAATGTTGTAGCTCCAGTGGTTCTCCATGCCTGTGAGATGATTTCTAAGGTCATGGATGACACTGTTATCTATAAATGCTGTATTATATATATATAATGTTAATGCCTTTTACTCTACATAAGTATTATTTTGTACTCTAAGTAATGAATTTTACATACTGACAGACATAAGTTATGAAAAAAATAGAACTTAAACAGTGAGAAGCCTAGAGGACATTATACGTAACCTCATAGGATAGATTTTCTTCTCATGTGCCCCTAGGGTATTTCAGGAATAGATCACAAATTAGGCTACACGTTAAGTCTTGACAGAATTACAGCATAAATATCATATAAATTATTCTTTCCAAATGTAGTGAAGTGAAGTTAGAACTCAATAATATAAATATGTTGGGAAGTCTTTTAAAACTATGAAATTTGAATAGCATAGCCACAATTAGTGGATAAATATAAATCACAGATAAATCAGAAAAGACTTGAAGATAAGTAAAAATGAAAACAATATATACCAAACCATTTGGAGAAAAGCCAAAAGCAGTCATCATAGGGACAAATATAGCCATAAATATTTCAATTAAAAGATGTGAAATGTCTTAAAATGACAGCTTATTTTTATATTTGAGAAATTATAAAGCAGAATAAATCAAGCCCAACCAAGTTAAAGGAAGGAAATAAAACAATCACCTATACCCAAAGTAAACAGTGAGTGAAATGGTTTAATTCAAAATAAAGTATGTTAACTACTCAAAGAAAGCAGCACATAGTCATTTGAGCTCAAATGCTAAAAGTTTTTGACAAATTGGGGACATAGAAGAAGTTGAAGGGTGGATTGTGGGACAGAATTGATATATATATATGGGTGTGTGTGTGTGTATATATATATATATATATACATATATATATGTATATATATATATATAGTATTCATGTATGAAGTTCTCAAGAAATATTAAATAAAAATATTGGCAAAATTAAAGATGTTTTATACTAAAAAACACTCAACAAACCAAAAGTAGGAAAAAGTAAACATAATTAAAGTTACAAATGAAAAACTGCAAGAAAAAGACATACTATGTGTGTGTGTGTGTGTGTGTGTGTGTGTGTGTGTGTGTGTATTCAAAGCCCTCATATTGGAAACAGGAATTAATAATCATGTATATTCTAAGATCTAACAAGTAAATATCCCTAAAGACTCTACTGGCCAGTTGTGGTTGTGTTCTCCAGTTGGATTTTTGGGAGGAGGCAGAGGCAGAGGCAGGAGGATCACTGGTTCAAAGACAGCTTGGGTTAGACATTAGCTGGGCAATGGTAATATAGACATTTAATCTTACCTTTTTAAGGCTGAGTGAGGTAGATCTCTGATTTTGAGGTCAACCTGGTCTAAAGAGAGAATTCAAGGAGAGCCAAGACTACATAGAAAAATTCTGTTTTGAAAATAAAGATTAAATAATAAATAAATGAATGAATGAAAGAAAAGAAAAAAGACAGATTTTAGTGGAAAAGTCTTAAAGTTTTAAAAGTAGCAAATAAATTCTGTGAAGGAGTATGAACTTAGTACAAAGGCAACATAGAAAAATTCAATTGCACTGTTATATACTAATAAATGATATGATTAAAAGTAATAAAACTATAGTATTAAAATGATTTTAATCAGGATTTACATCCATAAACATTGCTTATGTTTTCCCATTTTGCTTTTTCTTGTTGATTGTTTTGTCATATTCTTAGTTGCTTTTGAATTATCTTATCTTATTTTATTATTATTCCATAGATACCTGTTTGTTTTCCCATGAGATAAAGAAAGAATGGGGATCTGGATGAGAGGGAAGGTAGAGAGAAACTGGGAGTACTAGCAGAACTGGGAATGGAGAAAACTTGAAGTTTTGCACCATTTGGAGAACCCAGGAAAGTCTGTTGGTGAAAGTATGCAGCTCAGGCACAGTGGAAGATCCCAGAATTTCAGAGATGGGACTACCACCTAGGACAGCAACAAGTATGGAGTGGGGCTGGAGTGAGTTTAGCAGACAATCTGTGCAGACAGAGCCAGAAAATTATTCAAGCCCTTTGGAGGAATGACCCTATAAGATTGTGAGTGGATCCCAGGCATCAGATACTGAGTTTTTTTTGTTTTTTTTTTTAATTTGACTGTGACTGTGCCCCTGGTTTTTCCCTTTTGAACTAGGAAAGTCTTCGGCTTAGTTTTGATTTTATGGGAACCAACAGTTCAATAAACTAAATTTTGAAAACAGTTCTTAGGTTTTAGAAAAGACTTTGAACATTTTTTATTATTAGATCTTTTCTTTATTTACATTTCAAATGTTATCTCCTCTTCTGGTTTCCCCTCCAAAAACCTTCTATCCCATCTCCCCTCCCCCTGCTCACCAACTTACCCATTCACAAATCCCTGTCCTGGAATTTTCCTACACTGGGGCATCAAGCCTTCACAGGACAAAGAACCTCTCCTTCCTTTTATGTCCAACAAGGCCATCCTTTGCCACATAAGCAGCTGAAGCCATGGGTCCCTCCATGTGTACTCTTTTGTTGGTGGTTTAGTCCCTAGGAGCTCTGGGGGGTCTAGTTGACTCATATTGTTGTTCCTCCTATGGGGATGCAAGCTCCTTCAGCTCCTTTAGCCCTTTCTCTAGCTCCTCCATTGGGGACTCTGTGCTCAGTCCAGTGGTTGGCTAAGAGCATCCACTACTGTATTTGTCTGACTCTGAACTTTTTAAAGAGATAGAATTTTAAAGTGTTTGAGTTTGAAAGATTGTGGGACTTTTTAAAGTTTGTAAAATGTTTTATGTTTTGATGTACATGTTAATATGTGATGTTGAGGATTAAGAAAAAAGAATTGATTATGGCTTAACAGTGACATGTTTGTATCAGATGATGACAAACATTCAATTGTCCTGCATTGTTGTATGTCAGTTTGTCAAAAGCTAGAGTTATCTGAAAGGAGGAATCGCCAATTGAGAAAATGCAACATAAGATCTAGCTGTTTGACATTTTTAAAAAATCATCCATTGATGGGAGAGGGTACAACCCATTCTAGGTGGTGCAATCCCTGAGCTGGTGGTCCTGGGTTCTAAAATAAATCAATCTGCACAACCCATGAAGAACAAGGCAGTAAGCAGCACCCCTCAATGGCCTCTTCATCATCTCTTGCTCTGTTTGAATTCTTGCCCTGAGTTTCTTTGGTGATGGACCATGATCTGGAAGCATAATCCAAATAAACCTTGTTCTCCCCAAGTAACTTTTAGCCATGGTGTTTCATCACTGCAGTAGTAACTGTATCTCAGAAAGGAATCATACATTAAAATATGTCACTAAAAGAATAAATGATATCAGTAATCCTATGAGCCTACCTTGCTCTTTGGAGATCCTTCCTGGAAGTTCATGTTCACAGATAGCTCTAAGACTTCTGTTCCATCATTCCAGCTACAATGTCAGATTGTGCTGTACCACTGAGCAGCAGCATCAACTCAAATTATGACTGAGTTCATATGACTGAATCCCCAAAATAAGAAGCTTCCTAGATTCCATGGGAAATTATGGTTTTCCTTTTTGTTTGTGATAAATTTGGTTAGAATACTATAGTATGGATTTCAGTTGTGTTATATACTAACATCTTCCTACTGAAGATGAATATATACCCTTGTGGAGTCATTCAAAGTGAGATCATGTACAGGACACTTGAACAATAATACAAATGCTCTTGAACATCCTCTGTGCTTCAGCTGCAAGCCTAGCCTTGGGTTAGCTTTCCTTTAACTCCATTAATGCTTCAAACAATGAATGCAGAGGCCTGGAAGATTACTCTATATGCAAATTACTTGCTGAATAAACATGAAGGACTATCCCAGGACTCATGCAACAACTCAACATAGCCTCTGTAACCAAGTCTGCAAGTAGCACTAGGAGCATGAGGGTCTTGGACAGACAAAGGCTAGGTGAAATATCAATCATCTTAGTGAGATATCTTGTTTCAAAAAAGGTATAATATAGAAAGAAGTAGAAGATATGATGATTGGCATTTAGTCTCAACATGGACACACACACATCTCTAATATTTGTGGAATCTGATTTTGGACTCTTCAAAGATTTTCTTGTCTTGAAAGGATGAAAAAAAGTTTTAAAATCTATCTCCATGCTTAATTGCTTTCATGCTCATCACAGTCTCTTCATTAGGTTTACTGAAGGAGGGATGTGGGGAATACAATGCTGTTCTAGACATAATGTCCCTCTTGCCAGTGAGTGTCTTGATATAGCAACAAGAATGCAAACCCTAATTACTTAAGTAGCCAAGGCTTTGGGTCTCTTTGCACACTTGAGCCCAATTGGAAGTAGGAATTATCTACCCTTCTCTAACTCTAGAAAAAAAAAAATTGCCTCCTCAGAGACATGGGTAGTGTGAGCATCTTTCTGCTATAAAGATATCCTGAGAGTACAAAACTCTGATCTTGACAGTCATGTTCTCTTGTGCTGTTATAAAAGTGGCTCCCTCTACATTTCAAGTCAACCATCAGGCTACAATATCTTCAGAAGTGCTTAGAATGGAGAATCAAGTTAGTGTCAGCTTTTCAATTATTTACAAGCAAAGGATTCTAATAAACAGAAATGGCCCAGGAAATATATACTTAGGAAATACCACCACCAAATAATTGATACCTCTCAAGTCTATTTTCCTATCATTTCTTAGCTATTCCTACTATAAACAGGAATTGTTATTATTGTCACATCTAATTTGTAATATATTCAAAATAGTGTTAGTAATATTGTTATGAGTGTACAAAGCCTTAATTACTAAATTTTCTTTTCTCAGAAGTGTGGACTTATACATTTTCTTATGTGTCACCAGGTTAGTAATCTGTTTCCATAACTACTATACAGGGCCCTTGATGACAGGGCCATTCTCCAGTATTAAAATCAGATTTTTCACAAGCAAGGGTTATATAAAGATGATATCATTTGGAATAAGGCAAACTTTGGACACAAACTAAAGTTAATTTTAATCAAATTTACTTTACCCTTAAAGATGAAACTTCTGATTGGCTTAGGCTATAATTTTCTTTGCTTCCACAAAATAGGGAAGTTTTACACAAATCCCAGTCCATGTGTAATTCTTTGTATTTCATGTCATAGATGATCAATTATTTAATGTGAAATATAAATGTGCTAAACATTGCTCAGTGTACTGTGTACTCACAGCATTTCTATTGCAAGCATGCAAATTTGTGAAATCTTAGAACGCTGTCTCCCCATTCCAGTCTCATCTCTCAGTTACTAAATATATTAATACACATGTAAAATAACCTCTAAAGAATATAGCACGTTTTGAATTATATTTTAAACAAATTAAAAATTTCAAACCATTTGACATTTGTTTACTTCCTCTTTCAATACACATAAATCATGGGAAGTAAACTTTCACCTCAGATAGATTTTGAGAATGGTGAATTGTACCATCAGTAGCATAGTCTTTATTAGCTTTTGCCAAAAATTAGCCATTGCACTTGCTGTGGAATCGAGGCAATCAGCCCCTGAGAATGACTCAGTATTCAACACACTCTACAGTAGGACTTCTCTGCTGAGGTATCAAGTGGCACCAATGTTGCCCTGCTCAAAATTTGTTTGGCTTAAAGAGCAGTTCCTTCTTCCTCCTTGATTGCAAGTTGATTGACAGGGAGATCAAACCTAAGCCTTGAAGTATTCAGAAACCAGAAGGCACACAGGAATCCTTCCCAAGAGAATTGAGGCATTTTTTGCAAACTATTTCCAAATGGTGGACCTCAGTTGACCCTGCTCAAAAATGCAGCCCACATTAGCAGGTGGAAGCAGTTTAATATGGCATACCTTTCCTGTCAAATGTCAGAAAACGATTTGGAATCATGAGTGCCACAAAGCAGAGTAAACGTCACCAATTAAAGATTAAAATATCAGTCAGCAGATGTTTGAGCATTTTCCAACAGATGGTAGAACTTTACCTGAGGTAAGAATCTCAATTCAGTCATATCAGTGACCAAATGAGACAAGTAACCATGCCCTGACCACCCCCAGAGTGAGCGTTTAGATTCTGTGGACCACTTACTTCAGTCTCCACACCATAGAATTTTACATGAACACCTGTTCATTCACAGAATATCATGGTATGAACAACATAAGAAATTCTGGGCAATAGGATAAGGGGCATGTATTAAGGATCCCGGATGACACACTCAGGAATATTGCTCAAGAATATGCAAATACAGCCTTGTCAAGGATTTGTAAATAGAACATAGAAATTAAACATAATGTGAGTCACTTTTGTTAAGAAGTTTACATAGTAGGAAGGAAAACAGAGATGAGAGGTGAAAAGAACATCTTTAAGCATGACCTTTGAAAACATGACGGTTAAATGGATTCTATAGCCATTCTAATGAGTCTTTTCCATCTCTTAACTTATCAAACTGTTAAGCTCATTGAGTATGATAGAGTTAAGGGGGATTATAATCACAGTAACAGGGCCCTACAGAGAAACAAATACAAAGCAAACAAAAAGACTTTATATATTTATGTTCATTTAAGAAAATATTAGCAGTGATGTATTATTTTGAAGTATACAGTTAATATCTTTGGAGTTATTTAAAACTTATATTGAGAAAAATGTATTTTCACTATTGCTGTAGACGAGCATCTACATAAGTCTGTTAAATTGATTGTTGTTTTATATCAAACAACGTTTATAATACTTATTTTTATTGTTATAACATTTTGTAAATTTTAAGGAATATAACAAAAAAGATATTGTGGGTATTGAAGGGAGGTATCCTCTGGGAGGAGTGGGGGTACAAAAGGGAAACAAGAATGTGATTTAATTCTATTTACTTAAAATATGTTTTTAAATGTTAACAAATTCAGATAAATTGAAATCACGTAACTTTTCTCATCATAATGCAATAAAAGTTTAAAAAAACAGAATTAAAAAAAAAAAAGACTGTACCTTCAAAGGCTGACAAACAAAAGAGTTTATATAACAATGCTTTTTGCCTCCAATATCTTGCCTAGAGCCTTCTAGTATTATGAAAGCTAGCAACTAGAGTTGTAAGTTGCGGATTAGTACAAGTTTTATTTCTCCATCTCCTATGACTCAGTTATATGATGACTTCAGCAATGGATGCTCACCACCAACTTCTGGAAGGGAAATGACATCTTTGACAATAGCCTTTAATGTTCAAGGTCTATTAGACCTTGCTGACCAACAAGTAGAAAACAAGTAATCCATACTTGGCATTGGCTATGTTATTTGAAGTCTATGGATTTTAGGAATGCCAGTACCTTCACATCCCCATCTCTGACTCCTGTTATTGGAAAGTTCAATTTATAGTTTTTCATCTATATGTATATGATACACATTTATATTTATATATCTCTATAATCTGTATCTCTCTATATGTGTATATGCATGTACATGTATATGCATGTTATGTATTTCAAGAAACATCTGCAGTAGTAGGTTTCCATATGGCTTTATCAAAGGTCTTTAGTATTAGTCTTTTTAAACTACATTCCTTGTTCTACTCTACACCCCTTCCTGAGTCCATTTATACCTTTCTACTCTAATATATCTCCTATATACGATCTAATAATGATTTGAAGCTCTATCTCTTTCTTACAATTTTTATAACTCCCTTTTTCTTTAGCGCTGAATAGTATTCTACTGAGACTATGCACCACATTTTCATCATACACTCATCAGCTGATCATTCTTTTGTCTGTTTCTACTTTCTGTCTTTTATGAATAAAACAACATTGTCCATGGGTGAGCAAATAACTACGTAGTGGGGTATACAGTGCTTTGATAATATGCTCAATGGAACTATAGAGGTATCACATGATATATCTACTTGGAACATTTTGAGAACTGGCCCATGGATTTCCAGAATGGCTTTACCACTTTGTACCTCTACTACCAATGTAATTTTACCTAGTGTCTTATTGATTTCTATTCCTGTGGTAAAACATTGGACAAAATCATCTCAGGAGAGAAAATGATCTATATCAGCTTAGAATTTTTAGTTCGTCATTGCGGAAGCCAGGGCACAATTTAAGGCAGTAACCTGGAGGCAGGAACTGAAACAGAGACTAGGGAGGACAATACTCTCTGCCTACCTCCTCATGGCTAACTAAGTTTAGTTTGCTATACCACCAGGACCACCTGTCCAGTATTGGTACTGTCCACATTGGGCTGGACCCTCAAACATCAACCACCAATAAAGACAATGTTGGTATCTTGCCTACAGGCCAATGGAGGGATTTTCTCAATTGGGGTTCTTCTCTCTTGCCAGATAAATCTAACCTCTGTCAAGCTGAAGAAATGGAGCTAGGAGCCTCTAAGAGGAGAGAAAATGTAATAATTGTCTTTATGGTTTTGGTTATATAGCTGATACTAGTTACAGAACCAGGAATATAAAATAGGAGATCGGATTGGGAACAATAAAGAGGGTGTGATGGTTTGTATATGCTTGACCCAGGGAGTGGCACTATTTGGAGTTGTAACCTTGTTGGAGTGGGTGTGTCACTGTGGGGGTGGGCTTTAAGACCCTACTCCTAGCTGTCTGGAACTGAGTCTTCCACTAACTGCCTTCAGCTGAAGATGTTTAACCCTCAACTCTGCCTGCATCATGCCTGGATGCTGCCATGTTCTTTCCTTGATGATAATGGGCTGAACCTCTGATCCTGTAAGCCAGCCCCAGTTAAATGTTGCACTTTATGAGACTTGCCATGGTTGTGATGTCTGTTTACAGCAAAACCCTAACTCAGTCAGAGGAGAATATCAGGGTATAAGTAATCTGATCAGGAAAGTGAAAAAAAAGGTTGTTCCTTAGTGAAGGGGAAGGAGATAAATATAGAATAAGTTAAGAGGAGGGTAAAGGAAAATCATAGGATACAAGAAATCTGTCTGTTAGGGAAAAAATGAAAAATGGGGGATCCATAGGAATGGGGCAGATTAATACATATAGAACAAAGGAATTAGGTAAAATAACAATGAAAATGTTTTAATAAGCAAAAAA
>NW_022196904.1:59476412-59514705 GCF_008632895.1 Mastomys coucha
CAACTCCTTCCGTGGGTATTTGGTTCCCCCTTTTAAGAAGGAATGAAATGTCCACCTTTTGGTGTTCCATCTACTATTTATCTTAAAATCCCTATAATACATCCAATTCAGTGAGTTTCAGATATGAGGTTATGAATCTTACAAAAAGTTGTTATTAATGTTATACCCTCAAATAAGTACAAACCTTCTAAAACTGAAGTATCTTCATTTCCTTTATTTAACTGTTCTACTTCTCAGACCTATTCTAGAATAATCATGTGTTTCTATGTAAGTAGGGTCACAGTTATGCAAGCATAATGACTTGCATTCAAGAAGCAAAGACAGATTGATCACAATAACTTTATGGCCAAAGTGGTCTGTCTACACAATGTTTTCTCCACCCATGAGGTAGTTGTTTCACATGATAGATTGATGAGGCCAGTAAACTATTTATGACAACCATATAAAGATACTTGGACATTACATATAAAAATTGAATTGGGTATTGTCATTAACAAAAACTCAGTTAAGCTAAAACAAGGTTGTAAAGGAAATGTGATTGCTAAATTTATACTAACAAATAGTGGTTAAAATAGGATGCTGCTGAGGAGTTGGGGAAGTATTGAGGAACTCGGAGGGGATAGGGACTCCACAAGAAGACCATCAGAATCAACTAATTTGTACTCTTGGGGGTCTCCTAGAGACTGAAACATCAACCAAACAGCATATAAGGGCCAGACCTAGGCCCTCCACACATACGTAGGAGATGTACAGCTTGGGCTTCATTTGAGTCCCCCAACAACTGGAGCAAGGGTTTAGCCTGAATCTGTTGCTGCCTATGAATCCTATTCCCCTACCTGATCTGCTTTGACTGGGCTCAGTAGGAGAGGATATGCCTAGTGCTGCACTAACTTAGGTGCCAGTGTGGGTTGGCACCCTGGTGAGACCTCACACCTTTCAGAGATGAAAGAGACAGATGCAGGAAGGGACTGTGTGAAGTGTGATCCTGGGAAGAGAAGGGGGCTGTGATAAGGACTTAAAGTGAATAAATAAATAAATAAATAAATAAATAAATAAATAAATAAATGGAAAAATAAGGCATTGCTTTACCCAAGTATTATTGATTCCCAAAGAACAAAGCTACCATAGAGAAAAATGTCTCCCAATATGTCCCCATTTGTATCTCATTTGTAGTTCAGGGTGAAGAATTTTAAGATATGACCTTGGAAGCTTGTCAGAGAGAGATCAGCCTACTAACATATTGAGTGTGTTCTCTACATACTTGCGTGGCTATAAAAATGTTAGAAAAGGCAGAGGCCTGGAGAAAATAAATTATCACCACTCAAAGTAAAATATCTAAGTAAGAGAAGATTTATGCAGTGAGTCAAGTGTAGAAAAGCAGGATAAATGCAAATTATTTATTGATAAACTGTCTTGATCCTATGCCAATGTTGTAAATCTACAGGGGTGGAAAGGCTCCAGATTTTAAGCAACAAACATGATAGCTGAGAGAGCCTGCTATTCCACACTGAGTTATGAGCACAGATAGGTCTTTTATCCCTTCTTTCATAGACAATTTACTGGCGGCCCATCATGGAGTACCAGAGACTATCTCTTATTTGGATTCTGAACATGTCAAAAAGAGAAGCATACCCAGCTTCCTTAAGCTATTGTCTTCCAACTAAATCATATACATGTATGAAAAATTACTGGGGCTTGAAATGGTTCTTCAGATATAAGTATGTACTGTGGCAGCCTTGTAACCATGGTTTGATTTCAGATTCTATATAAAGGGGAAAGAGAACAAACTCCACAGTTTTTGTCTGCCCTCCATGAATGCTACAACATGTACACCAACATTATACATGTCTACACATAATAATAATAATAATAATAATAATAATAATAATAACAGTAATAATAATAGTAATACATATTTTAATCTTAAATAATAATAGTTCTTGAAATCCTCACTACCCACAAGGATGATCTGTTCCCAGAATGGGAAAATCTACTGCCAAAATTTAGAATATTATTCATGCTTAAGTTGTAAAATGAAAGGAAACATACTCATTTCAGAGCAGTTAAGTAGAGTGATCTTTTCAGTCCAAACTACCATTCACTTGGATGTGGTTTAGCAGCTTGGAATCTCAAGAAAGGAGTAGTCTCATAAAAGACTACGTGCTCATCTCAAAGAAATATGTCATAGATAATTTCTAACTATATTTGAAGTAAAACCTTAACTTGGAGAGGTGTTGTGAAACACAACATAACTTGTGTGATATTTACTGCTTGTCAAGTAGCCAAGAAATGCATGAAGGTAAAATTAAAATAGAAACAAACAAAACAAAAACAAAAACAAAACATCATCATCAACAACAACAAAACCAAACAATGAAACAAACAAAAATCCTCCAAACCATCTTATAGTCTTAGTATTACATTGGTTATGTACTTTCCAATCAAAACTTGATATCCTTGCTAGTCTAAGTCTTATATACATAAACATGCTTATTAGTAGAAAGATTTATAAAAGGAAGTAGTTACTTACTCTTTAAAGCTTTCTACTTATAACAAAACTCCTCTTAAGATGAGGTATGCCTTTCCCCTCCCCCAGTTGTGAGATTATATTTAAGAGAGCTCTGCCTGGAGGCTTGTGGAGTGAGATATCTCCTGTTTATGGTTTATTCATGGGATTTTGGAAAATTCTTATGGAGTCATTTTAATGCCAACTGAAAATCATAGAACCAATTACATAATTCGCTGGCACAAACAGGAAGCTGTACTTTTATAAATTGGGTTTTCTCAGCATAAACTATATATTTTTTAATGTCTCGATTACTGCACTGATTTTACAAAGAACACCAAGACCTCCTTTCATCTAAAACGCACTATTGTACACACAACCCACGAGTTTCTGTCCCTAAACTCCCATTTAAGAGAGAATTCCTGAACACTAGTGAGATTATTAGATGGTGTAAATATCTAAGCAGCTACATCTTCATAACTTCAAACCAAGCCTACCCTTCTTGCTCTCTCTCCAGAATGTGGGTGACTTTGAGTTGGAGGGGACCCATGTTCCTTCTGGATGATAGAGCAGGGAGTTCACTGGTGAGCCCCAGCACCTTGTTCAGATCTTACAATTTTATTTTAATATCAGGTCCATAATCCCAACATTTCTTTCCCGAGTAACATATTGATTATTCTTAAATATTACTTCTCTATGATAACCTTGAAGTTTGAATATGGATAATGGAAGTGAAATATCAAGAGCACACTGGAATTCAGTATGTACACAACTAATAGAATCATTTATATTAGTTTAATTGTTTTTAATCTCTTGCTTGCTACCTCAAAGAGCATTGGGTGTTTACTAAGTAGAAAATAAATGTAGTCACTTGTTGGTTTATTTAATACATTTTGAGTACTCTCTATGTGCTGTGATTTGTGCCCTGGGGATTTAAAGGTGAATGGAAATAAGTGGATAGGAAATAGTGTCCCTATGCAAGTGTACCATTCACAACAATGTGCTACTGGAATGTAACACCTCTGGATCCCATGTAATTGTGACTTCACCATGCCTTGGCTTCCAACACCAGAAGTTCTCATCCCCGGAAGTAAGCTTTATAGGTATAGGACTTTTACATCTCCGAGAAGAGGCTTGATCCTTCTGCTTCCAGAAGGTTTAGCAGATCCCTCTGCAAATTAATTCACAAGATGCTCTTGTCTTCCTATCATTGTGCATGCATCCAAAGCCTAATTCATTCGAAACTTCAATTAGTATTTGTCGTGATGAGTATTTGACATACTATTACTTAAACTAATTCCCCTGCCAGGTCTTTGGGAAATCTCCACTCAGTGCCAAACAGTCTGTTAAAAATCTTGCTTCCCAAGCCTGTGCATTCCAAACTGGAGAACAGTAGCATCTGTCTCCCATGGCTAGAGAAGGGTGGCCTTCTGTGTCTTGGCTAGAGTCTTTCTCCTTATTTGCATGTACCTGCAGCCCTCACATCGGACCTGCCTCCCAGTTATCTTCAGAAATCCTAACCTACTTACAGAATGCCAGCAGCTTCCTATTCCTTCCCACAGAGGTCTCAGCAGAGACAGCCAACATCCTGGCAAAGGAAGGTAACTGCTTTATCTCCAGTTAGTTGTAAGAACTTGAACTTTGGAATTTTTCTATCTGAATACAGATTCCTTGAATTTTGTAACACTCTGCCACTAGAGTGAAAGACAGATTAGTAGCAGTTTATACCTTGAGTTCTGGAGTGGACAACAAAGGCTATAAAAGTGTGATATGGATCTTGTAATATCACAACAAATCCCCAGTGTGATTTTATAAGAGGAACAATTATATGTATACATGTATCCAAATTGTGCTATTAATAATTATGATACTAGGGTCAAAGATATTCCTATATTTCTGTCTTATCTACTTTCACATTGCTTCTGGAATTCACTGATTATATAGTCAAAACCAAAAGTCCCATGATATCCCTAAGTATGGAAAGATTATTTTAATATAACTTGTTCTAAGTTATTTTTTATGAGTAGGGCAGATCTTCTTTTAAAAAATAATTTTTGAAATTGATTTTCATCTATCTGTTAATTTGTTGCTTTACTGATTAGATCTTATCAGACCTCACTGCCCCTATTGAGAAATCACAGGTATATACATTTCAACTATTCTAGTTATATCTCAGGATGTATTTATGATGGTATAGCATCATGGTATTGTGTGTGCCCTGACTTTATCTGCAGCCAACAAGTTTAAATTATGACCTCAATGTGTCTCCAATAAACTTTAGCCTGTGACTTTTCACAAGCACTAGTCCATCTATTATGTGGGAGCTACAGAAAATTATCTTATATGTCAGCAAATCTAGGACGCATAGTCTATACCATCAAACTTTATTGGTTCAGAAAGTGGTAGTAAATGTACAATGTAGACTATATACACCATTGATAGAAAACATCCACAAATAATCCTCAGTAAATTCTAGCATGTTAATATGCCATGTATGTGTATCAAGGCTTCTACAGCCATTATCATCTTAAGCAATTTAGCTTGTGGCATGTTAAACAGCTGATTGCTAAGCAACATCTGATTACTTTAAAAATTGATTCAGTGTTTAAAATTGTCATTCTCTTGAAACATTTATGCTATATGGATGCAAAGTATAGGAATCCATTCCATTATTCACTTACTTTATAGTGTCCATGGGTTTTAATTTTTAAAAAATTTGCTCTCTTGAGACATGCTACATTGACTTTTAGGCTTTCAAATCTGTCAAAGAATGAACCATACTTAGTATGGTTACTTTTCTTTCTTTCTTTTTCGTTATCTTTATCTTTTGTTTGTTTGTTTGTTTACAGTTCAGTCGTTATCCACCCCCTGTTCTGCTCTCTGACAGTTCCATATCCCATTCCTCCTTCCCTGTCTCCAAGAGGATGACCTCACACGCCACACCCCACACACACCCCACCAGGCCTTGTTGTTCTCTGGAGCCTCAAATCTCTCAAGGGTTAGGTGCATCTACTCTCACTGAGGCCAGACCAGGCAGCCCTCTGCTCTATATGTATTGGAGGTCTCATATCAACTGGTGTATTCTCCCTGATTGGTGCTCAGTGTCTGAGAGATCTCAGGGGTTCAGGTTTGTTAAGACTTTTAGTCTTCCTATGGGGTTGTACTTCTCCTCAACTTCTTCCAGCCTTTTCCAATTCAACCACTGGGGTCCCTGACTTCAGATCATTGGTTGGGTGTAAGTATTTGCTTCTGTCTCAGTCAGGTACTTGTTAGGCCTCTTGGCTGACAATCATGCTAGGCTCCTGTGTCTAAGTACATCATAGCATCAGTAATAGTGTCAGGCCTTGGAGCCTCCCCTTGAGCCAGATTCCTATATCATGCTATTTAATAAGGGTAAAAACATCTTTAAACTATAATTGTAAATGATGAAAGAAATGATAAAAAGCCAATGTTAGCAAGAATACAGGGCAGGAAGTACTTCAGTCTCACCTTAAGAAGCCAAACATAAATCTGCCCAATAACTTTGTTCCAAGTAAACTTCATAAGTGTATGGACAGATAGAGAGCACAATTTAGTTATGTACATTCCCTTTGTACCTTCACTTACCGTTTAAAAACAAGCTATAGCACACACACACACACACACACACACACACACACACACACACACACACACACAGAGCCAGGGCACATGACTACAGAAGCATTTCCCATACAGTATCTAAAAATAGAGGTTAATATAGGTGAGTGGCAGGAAAAGGTATAACATAGTTTACAATTTTTATATTCCTAAATTTACATGTGAAAAGGTTACTCTACATTGAATACAGGTAAAAAGACACATCGAGAATGTGCTCCACTTCATTATAAAAAGTGGCTATGCAAATATACAAAAATGTGTACCAATGTTCAATTTTAGTTTCCAGCCTTATTAAACACATTTCCAGGTAAATATGACTTGCAATAATTGGACAAATGTACGAGTTATCTCACAGTAAACCGGCAAAGAATGATGTGAAGAGTTCACATATCTCTCTTGGAAATGTCTGCTGTGTTGTATTTACACCACCAGGCTCGTCTCTAATATTGTTAGCAATTCAAGATCGCATTTTCCTCCCACATTTATAAACCACCACACATTTTGTTGCCAGGTATGAGGGAATTCCAAATTGAAGATCCAAGTTGGATTGTTTTGGGGGGCTGTCCAGGCCAACAAACTAAATAAACCTAATAATTCAGGAGGGGATCTTTTGGATCTGTTTCTTGTAAGAGTGCAGTATATATGATAATGACTTCATTGTCATCAAATAGAATACAATTAATTTTATTTTTTAGTATGTTATCAGCAAGCAAACCACCAGTATTAGCTTGATACCATCTGGGAGTGACAGTTTCCTTATTACAAAATATGTAAAAATATGGATTCCCTTAAGGAATCTGTTGCATTGCATCTGCTCAGATTTTGTTATATGCTAATGGTTTTAACCCAGCATATGAAGCATGCAAAAAAAATAACCAAAAATTTTCAGCTAAATTACTCGTTTCACATTTAAAGTGTCTCAAAGATGGAGAAAGCTACATATGTGCCTTTAGCTACAGGGGACTGAACAGAAACAAAGGAGGAGAGGGCACACTTCTTTCCTCTCACCTGGTTTTCGTCATCCTCATCTTTGTCTCCAGAGAGGTTCTGACTGCCCACATAATTAAGGCTACTTGATATGTGAGGGAGGGGTGCAGAATGGAGCTATACTCTGCTAAATCCCAAATGAGCACTGGTGATAACAAAGAGATTGTGACTGATAAGACAATTATTATCCTTATAGCTCCGTGTTCATAATATATTAAACAATCACAGTGATTAAAATGAGCTATTACAATTATGAAGCCATTCTCCCCGATAGCGTTTTTTTTTTTTTTTCAGTCTTTGGCCTTTCTACATTTTCTCACCTTCCCTTTGCTTGGATGTAGAAAATTCATTCCAATGAATTCTGCCTATTGACTAAAGGGAGTTCTTGGGCAGGTGCCAAAACATGTAGCCGATTTCAAAGAGAGGTCTCTGAGTATCAACCATTAGGGAAAGGCCCCATTTGTGAGTGCGATCAGACCAATGCAGTGAATCAGGTTTATAGACTAATTCTAGGGCAGAAGTTTTATGTTGTGGTATTGTTTCTCCTGCTCAGTTGTGAGAAGTTATTGCTTTAGGCTAACAGAATTTTTACATGTGGAAAACAATTTGGTATGAATTGTCTCCTCATATACATAAGTCCTCAGGCTCCAGAATGTGAAACCTACCCAGAATTACCTTTTATTAGCATTGTTCTAAGAGACACTTATATATATTCCATCTTCAAATAATTTTCAACAGGCTGTAACATATATACATATATTTATATACAGACTTCATAAATGGAAGTTTGTTATAGAAAAATAAAACAGTGCTTTGAAGAAGCACAGTCAACATAGACTTCTGTAATATCATAGTTTATCACAGTTCTCCAGTGTTTTATAATACAGGCAGTGCTTGTTTCATAAGGAGACTTATCTGCAAAATAAGTTGATTACACTGAGCAAGATGGCAGTATTATATAGGTATTATTAAATGTAACTTTGACAATCCTTTTTAGGCTTCATGGAATACAAATCGTTTGCAAACAGCACTGATAGAAAAATCCAAGAGCGAGTAAATATCTACAGACTGAATTGATTCTCCTAAGGTGTATTGATCCCATACTTTAAAAATTACTGGCAAAAAAATATAAATGCAGTCTGCTTTCACTGAACACTATGAAACTGTTTTATTTAACCACTATTTACTGTAGTCTCAGGTAGTTAGGACTTCTTATTGTTTCTAGGTTTGTCTGCGTGGTTACATAGCTTAATCTGTATTCATCAATGTTTTAACACACAACTATCATAAGATGACATAGAACAGAACAAACTAAATCATAGAGGAGTCACTGTCCATGTCTACCAATAAAAACATTGCTGTTTGCTCTCTGCTTTACAGACATAGCTACTAGGCTGGTCCGGGATGGGTTTACTTGGGATGGAAGTGAAAACTTTTTAAATTGACAGATAGAGCAATCTTGATTTTCCAAAAGTAGTTGTGTATCCCTGGCAGGGATGAGAGGTAAAATTCACAGACAATTCACTTGACAAAACAATAGTAACAAAGGCCTTGTTTGAGTCAGCATGCACTTTGAGGTAGCAAATCTTTGTCCTAGGTTTTCAGACTGCATATGGGAAAATGGTCATCTGCAAGCATTTCCTTTAAAGAATTGGGAACTCATTCAAGTATTTTTATTTTATTTATTTCTTTTTCTTTTCTTTTAATTGGACTTTTTCTTTATTTATATTTCAGTGTCATCCTATATCCAGTTTCCTCCTGACTGGAAATCCCAAATTACATCCCTCCTTCCCCCACTGACCCACCCACTCCAGCCTCCCTGCCTTGGCATTCCCCTACACTGGGGCATCCAGCCTTCACAGGACCAATGGCCTCTCCCACTGATGCCTGAAAAGGCCATCTCTGCTATGTAGCAAAGGATGGTCTTTTTATTTTATAACCACAAGTATCTATTTATCTATCTATCTATCTATCTATCTATCTATCTATCTATCTATCTATCTATCACGTATCTATCATCTATTTGTTTATCTTTACATTTTAATTTGTATTTATTTAATATTTTATTTCTTTTCTTTTATTGAAAATATATTTTTTTCATACAACATATTCTGCTTATGGTTTCCACACTCCTTTCTATTTCCAGTTCCTCACATTTCCTGTTTTATCTGAATATATACCTTTCTGTTTACCTTAAAAACAGTCTCTAAGGAATAATAATAAAAAATTTAAAATAAATCAACAACAAGCAAATTAGAATATGACCAAACAAGAAAAGACTTAAGAAAATGCATAAAACCACATATAATTACAGAAACACAAATGTTCACATACTTAGGAATCTTAGGAATAAAATCTCCAAACTGGAAGCCATAATATATATACAAAGGACCTGTAAGATAGAATAAATGGAACTAAAAGAAAGAAAATTAAATTTTAAAAACTACTCTGAATTAACACTATGAGACAAAAATTTACTGTACTAGTCTTCTGGTGCTGGGCACAGGGTCTACCCAGAGCAGTGGTTTGTTTTCCCAGTGATGTTATCTTGGAGAAAACTAATTGTTTCATTTTCAAATGTCTATCATTTGGAGATTGCTTCTGGGTTAGAAATGTGGACTTATGGCTCCTTTTTTCAGCCCTAAGATGCAATCTGGTACAGACTTGTGCAGGTCCTGTGTATGCAGGCTGGGTCTCTCTGCACCAGCCTTGTTGTGTGGCTAGAAGGCCTGATTTCTTTCTACCCTTTGTCTACTGTGCCTCTTATATTCCCTCTACATCTAAGTGGTAGTTTGACTAGATTTGGTCCCCAGCGAGTTGTATGTTTGAATGCTTGGCCCATAGGGAGTGGTGCTATGAGGAGGTATGGCCTAGGTGGAGTAGGTGTGGCCTTGTTGGAGGAAATGTGTTACTGGGGGGCCATTCTCAGAGGTCTCCTATGCTCATGCTATGGCCTGTGTGGCATATACCCTTCTTCTGCCTGTGGCTCAAGATATAGAACTCCCAGTTCCTTCTCCAGCATCATGTCTGTCTGGTTGCCATCATGTTTCCCACCATGGGAATAAAACTCTGAAACTGTAAACAATTCCCAATTAGAAGTTTTCTGTTTCCATGGTCATTTTGTCTCTTCACAAAAATAAAATCCTAACATCTTTTCTGCATAGTTCCATGAGCTCTGAGGGGAGGGATTTAGATGGAGACTTCCCTTTGAGGGCTGAGTGTTTCACTGTCTCTCACTCCATGCATGATTCTGGGACTCTGTATCTTGAATCTCTTTTTCCTTTAAATGCCATTTTAATCTATCCTATGCTTGAGCATCTTCAAACTGTGCTGAATATTTTTGATTACTGTTTCTCAAGCAATGCTTGTAATTATAACATTTCCACTTTCCTGGCCAGAAAAAAAATCAAGAATTAGAGACTAGAGGAAGGTTCCTCACTCTGGGAGAATTGAAATTGAGGTATCCATTTAAATGAATCTTAAGTTCATAACCAATCTGGGCCCAGGCGATTCATTTGAATCTTTGTTCTCTACTTATGCTTGACAGAAATGAAAGTATTTTCATACTCATTCCAAAGAGTAGATCTACTAAAGATCTGTTGATGAATTGAAAGCTTTAGTTAAAGGAGTTGTCCATGGAGTAATCATGTACACCACACCTGTAAGAGTTATATTTAGCTATACAAAGTGTTAGATAAACTGATATCATTGCAAATGCCAATCATTTAGGGTTAATGTCCTTTGAAGTAATACTCTGTTCTAGATATCCCCTTGGGTTTTTAGGAGCTATGTGTTCACCTTTTATGCCAAGGTGAGATGAAAAGCCAGCTTTTCACTGTGTAGCTCTACAAAGAACAGTTGGTTCTCCTGACTTTAGGTTTGAATGTTGATTGATAGGGCAGGGAGGAGAATTACTGTTCATCTTTTTAAAAAGCCAAGTCTTTGTGATGCTGAAGCCAGATACCTGTGTGAAAACAGGGCCAAAGGGGATTTTATAATGGATCTCAATGAGCTCAGAGTTAGAGTATCCTTCCAGTATATTTCTGATGAGGTATTCAGTAACAGATTTAAATGGTACTTAATGTTTCCTTAGTAGATGCTGTCAGTAGACTTTAAATAAAATTGACTTGGAGTGTATCTTTGAACTGGGCGAGCCAGGGGAGCCTAGCAGAACTTTACTGATGAGCTTGCAAAACACAGTCAAAGTTTGTAAAGATATAATTAAAAAAACTGCAACACGACACTTGATAAAGTCCACCTTTAAATAATTCAAGAGATGAAACACTACTTTTCCGTCTCCCCCTTGATGGTGTGTCCCTGCAGATGCTGAAGCCATTTGTATTTAAAATGCATTACTGTACTTGTGGTAAAATGGATTCATACAGCATTACAATTTTGTTTTTTGAAAAACTATATAGAGAAGAATGGAAAGCATGCATTACCAAAAAAATTAACAAGTCAGAAATGTATTTCCTTTAGTTTGATATATAATGTCCTTAGAAAGTGCAGAAAAGTTATTGAACTAATGTTGAGAGATGGGTAAGAGTACTTCATATTTTTGTTAAAAAGTATCTCTATAAATCCAGTTATTCTGGAGGAAGGCAGGTGTATTTTATGGGCTTACTCTCCCTTATCTGGCTTGATCAGTTGAATTTGACCTTGGCCTGGTTTGAGTCTGATGTAATTCATGGTAGACATGCCTAAAAACGTTCATCTAATAAGTTATACTTCAGGTTTCTGGAATAATTGGCCTTGAGCAAAGGAAAGACTTCATTTTTCCCAAAACAGAAGGTGATATGACATCAAGTGATGCTATTGGTCTTTACTAGCATGTGATACCATGACCTAGGGTGAAGGCAGCTGGAAAAAAAGCACTTGCTTATGCTGTAGATGGATTTCTATTGTTCTTCTTCTCACGACAAGAGCCATGTTCTTGGGAGCTTCTTAGTCAGGTGATTAAATAAATGATGATTAAGCCAGAATGCCTTTTGTTGATTGTAAACATATTCATTCTAATTCCCAAAGTCATTAAGTTACCCCTAACTTCAGCACACAGTGCAGTAAGCACTCTCTTATTTATATAATTCTGCTAACATCTTGCTATTTAGACCCTACATAACCTATTCCCATTCACACTACTCCCTTAAAGATTAAATAGTTCAAATATCTATTGATCTGGCTATCTCCCTATATGACATTCCAATTAAAGACACTCTTTTTTTGAATTAGTGAAATTTAGAATAACCTAGAAAGAAATCATCTGTGTTAGTCTGTGAGAGTATTTTAAGAGAAGGTAAGTGAAGAGGAAAAACTTTCCCTATATTTTGGCAGGATTATTTCATGGGCTTTGGTCCCAGAATGAATCTAAAAAAAAAATAAAAATACTGAGCCACAGAATCCATCTTTCCCTGCTTTGAGAGATGTAGACACAATGTGACTACCACTGTCTGTCCCTCTTGTCACCTCAGCTAGAGGCACTCCCATGACTATACTTTCCTGCCATGGTAGTCTGCATCCTCAAACTGTGAGCTTGAATAGACCCCTTCTTATGTTGCTTTGTTTATGTATTATGACACCATCCAGAGCAGAGACAGACTTTAGAGCATCTATAAGAAACCAACCCATTTTGATAACATCTTCCATTCCCTTCTCTAAATAGTTCACATTGAGCATAATTTGCCACTCAACATCTACTGTCATTTTCAAAGCATCATTTATCATTATTGTATTTTTATTGATAAACAGCTTCTTCTGAGGAAGACAGTGGGAACTTTTGTTATAGATGGTTTAAAGGCATCCACTTAGAAGAGTAGTTTTGAGTATTATCAGTTTTATGTGTGTATTCCACTTTAATAAAATGTTAAAATATAAATAAGAAATATAAATTTCTCTTATTGCCTATGTGATTATAATATATGACGTGCTAAATTTAATGGTGCCTTTGTACATAGTGCATTGTAATACATTATATAGTAGCCCCAGAACAATCAATTTAAGTTGTAGGAAGTTAATGCAATTTGCTACTTTCCTGCCATCCTACTTTCTATAATTAATATAATCTGAGAATAAAAAGTCAAATCACTAATTATAGATGAAAAGAGCTTATCTTTCCTTTCCTTTCCTTTCCTTTCCTTTTCTTTTCTCTTCTTTTATTTTTGTGTATGTTTGTCTATTATTTTTTTCTCTACCCCATGACCTCTTGCTGCATTTGAAACAAGCTAATTATGCTTCTATCTTAGAAACTGTTCTTAGAATTGCACTCAAGGCCCTTCACATGGTAAATAAATGCAACATTATATCCACAGTCTTGTCATAGGCTCTCTGTATATGGCTGTTTTCTTGGTATGGTATGCTTTCTACATACCTCTGGCCATTACCTTTCAAAGCCTGTGTTACATTCTCCTCAAGTCTCCCTCATCCAACTTTGTTATTCTATAGGACATTTTGCTTTTTTAGACCATGAAATTTAATATTATTTATACTGGGGTGATTCACTATAATATAGAGAGGTGAGATTTTATTCTATTCTGTCCCTCCATCACTTTTGTCATTCCTATGAACTCATTCTCACAACATATTATATATCTAAGGCACTTAAGTTTTTATTGAATGAATAAAAGAATTCTTCAATCTGTTTCTTAAAGTTAATGTTCTTGCCACAGTAGCATCTCAAACTAACCTGAACCCTAACTACTCTGCTAACCTGCTGCGACTCATCAAGTATCTCTTATTTAAGGATCCTTCCATCCATTACCAATTAATTGTTTCAGAGTTTATAATCACTACATTCTTAACGTGTTCTTCATCATCTGGGTTTCCATTCCAGTTATGATTTGTTCCATGCATTTGAGATATGCACTGTCCTATTTGAGTTTCGTATAATATACATCCTTTGCCTTTCAATGTTTATTTTTCAGCACTAAGAATAATTGTAGATACATCTGTATAATCAATTGATCTTCTTTAACTATATTTGGTCACACAGTCTTAAATAATTGATTCATTTGATAATTGGTGAGTGTTTATTACAAAATAAACACTATACTAAGATGGAGAGGAAACAGGTCCTGTCTTTAATTTGCCCATAGACTAATTGGGGTGGGGGAGATGGTGAACCTGGCAATGAAGACATATGAATATTAGAAGAGAAAAAAAATGAATGAGGCATGAATGAGACTTGGGCAAAGGGAGGAATTAAAGTGGAAGCCAAATCACATGGATGGTGAAACAACTAAAGAGTTAAGGTTGGACTAGTTAGAAGGTTATACTGAAGCTGACCAATTACTCCTCTGCAAAGATCAAGAAGGAAAGCAACTTAATTTTGTGTGCTTAGATGACAAATACCAATAACAGAGAGCATGAGAAAAGGGAAAATGAATCAGGAAATGAAATGGGAAACTTAAGTCCCTGCCTACCTCTCCCCACCATGCCACACACATATACATGTACAAGCACCATCCTGGAAAACTGCAACCCCAGTGCTCATAGAATGCTTGCACATCTTTTCTTTCTGAAGATTGGTGGATCCAACTCTTCACCCGCAGCAACTGTATGTTTACTCTCTCTTATTCTATTTGTAGGATACTTGAGACTCTTCTAGGAACTTATTCTTTCCAGACTTGTGACCTTACAACACAATCCTTTCACTGGTACCTAAGCTTATCAAGAGGCAAAACTTAGCCTTGGCATTCCCCTACATTGGGGCATAGAACCTTCACAGGGCCAAGGGCCTCTCCTCCTGTTGATGACAGACTTGGCCATCCTCTACTATACATATGCTGCTGGAGCCATTAGTCCCACCATGTGTACTCTTTGGTTGGTGGTTTAGTCCTGGGGAGCTCTGAGGGTACTAGTTAGTTCCTATTGTTGTTCGTCCTAAGGGGCTACAAACCCTTCAGCTCCTTGGTCCCTTCTCTAGCTCCTTCATTGAGGACCCTGTACTCAGGTGGGGTGGCAGGCATGGGGAGGGGGGAGGTACAGGGGTTTGTTCTTGTTGTTGTTTTTTGGGTTTTTTTTGTTTGTTTGTTTTTTGGTGTTTTGGGGAGGGGAAACTGTACATGTACTGTTGATCATTCTGTGCCATCCACAAAGCCCTACAGCAGCTTAGGTGGCAAAAGGACTGAATACCTTCAAAGTTCCCCTAGGAGCATCTCTCAAGAAACATATTTGTGTCTTCCAAGAAGGAAAGATGGAACTTCAGAATGGTGGCACAGTGCGGTAAAAAACAGCACACACAACAAGGACTCCTAGGTTAGCAACCTTTGAGACTTACTTTTCTGATTGCTCAAAGGGAAGCCTATTTTAGACTAATCTCAAATATTAATGGCAATGACTAAAACACATTTCAGAACACTGGTATAGGTACTTTGTAGTTAGGGTTGATTATTGTTAACAATAATACCTGTCCTTTGGTCAATAATTTATGTTCTTAATGAGTAAATGGAGTACTTTCCTGAATAAGAAAAAAAATAAATGCTATCAAAGCCTAGGCAAGGTAAGGTTGGTTTATGGAATAGTGAGTAGTAAATTTTTGAATTTCCAAGAAATTGTAATACATGATTTCCTCTGTGAATCGAAAAACTGTACCTTTCATCCATATTTGTCTGTATGATGCATAGACTTATGGATTGCCTAGTTGTTCCAATGTCCAAGACACCTATAGAATTTACTAACCAACACTACTTACCTTTACTTCAGTACGAAACTTCTGGCCATATGTTCACTTCTAGTACCTATACAATTAAAATTAGTAAAATTGTATTTCATTTGTGTATATCAAAAGACAAACAACTTGGCATTTGTTTGGTTCTTTTTTGCTTTTGTTTTGTTGTTATGTTTTTGGCCATTTAAAAAATATTTTCCCTAGCCTTAGACTCTATAATTTAGTTCTTTAGATGCCACTGCTTCATATACCTGGACTTCCACTTAGTACTGAGCAATGAAGGAGATCCTACTAGAACAGACATGAGAAGGCATGTCTAAGGAGCAAGATGCCTTGTTTAGTAATGAACTACTTCAGGAAAGAGAAAATCCTACATAGAGCAGAAATGGTGAAAACAACATTAAATGATCACTCACATAAGAAACACTTAGCAGAAAAACAGGGCATTTCTGAACCAACACTACACCTTAGCAAGCCTTGGGCTACAGGTCACTAAAACTTCTGCTTTATGTCAGAAATAAACCTTTTCATTCTCAAATTAGCTTTTTAAGTTTAATTTCAATTCCACAGGTTGGTTATTTTTTACTCAAGATGCTTGAATCTAGAAAATGTTTGGATTCAGAATTTTTTTTAGGTTTTGTAAAATCCATATATATTATTAGATATCTTCATGGGGAATCCAAATAATGATGAAATTCATCTTTATTTTATATATTTTGTACATGCTGCTCAAATGTACTTTTATGGAACATTTTAATAATTTTTTAATGAATTAAGAACACACGGTGTAGAATTTTCTACTTATAACATTATTTTAATGATCACTTAGCATTGGATTTTGGCTTACTTGGATATTTTAAAGTTTGGAATGATCAATCTATTTCATAATATGAGAAGCTTTACTTAAGGACCAAAGCAGACATAGCATACCATAAATGATAGTTAAAATTGTTTTGGGATATATCTGATTTCCAGGTTTAGCCAAGATTCAGTGTTCTGTATCCTGGTAAGATCCCAGGTTCTGCACCCTCCAAAATTCTGAGCCCTGCCTCAAGTTTCTTATCCTGTGATCCAGTCTGCAAATGTCTTCATACCATAGCCTGCCTTTATCTTCCTTAGCCTTCAGACTTAGCCTTGGCCTCAAAAACTGTATGCCTACATAGTATGATGAGCATTCACAAACCTAGCCCATCCATCCTTCACATACCCAGGCATAGCTTGAGCAACACAGTTTTCACACTAACCCAAGCAGATATGCCTGTCTGCTTCATTTGCATGTTTTATTTCTTACAATTGAAATGGAACAAATCAGTTCTTTTAATACAAAAGCAACATTGAATATCTGAGGGATTGATCCTCCAACTCCTCGTCCATAATCTGAAATTAACTTTGGCAGTAAAATCCACCCAAGCAAACTTCCACTAAAAGGAAGCAGTCTATAATCTCTCAGTAGACATACAACCACCTAAAGAAGTATACATGCCCTGTCTAATTACAAAACCACAACAAGACAGGCCAAGACAGCATATCTCTGCTTACCTCAAATTTACCAATTCCATAGAAGTATTCTCTAATAAGAACAATCAATGCCATGACATAGAATTTAAAAGAACTAGGAACTCAAGGAGTTTAATGAAGACAGAAACAGCTCAATGAATGTAAATGGAATCACCACAACTACCTCAATGACAGTCAAGGAAACACAAACATGTAGTTGAACAAATTGATGAAAGTAACCTGGAATTTGAAATCAAAACTCAGTAAAAATAAATATTGAAGATGAATAGAAACTAATAAATAGTTGAAATGAATAGAAAACTCAACAATCCAATGAGAAAACTCATGTAAAAGTCGTAGAAATTAAATCAAGTAGAAGAGAATGCAGCAGAGCATTAAGATAAAGTTGAGGGACATACACCCAAAGAATCTGAAAATAAAACAAAACAAAACACACAAGGAACACTCAGGAATTGTGAGACAGAATTGAAAGATCATGTCTTCAAATTATAGACATAAAAAAGGAACATAATTGAAGGTCAACGGCAAGGAGCTGATCTTCAAAAGTGTCTTAGAAAAAATTCTCAAATTAAGACAGGTAGGATGTGAATAGCCATGTGCATACAAACACAAGAAGCACACAGAATGTCAAACATATAAGACCACAAAGACACACACACACACACACACACACACACAAACACACACACCAAGCTGTATGTAAATTACTAATTATACAGAAAAATGTAAAGGAATGGAAAAAATCACAGGTCACAGGTAAAGGAAAATGTGTAAGAACAAGAGCTGATTTCTTAGTGGATGCCTCAAAGGCATGACAGACAGGATGGAGCAATGCATTCCAAATTCTTAAAGAATATAGATACTAATCTAGACTACTTTCCACTGCAAGACTACATTCCATTGTGGAAGGAGAAATACAACCTTGGAAGACACAGACCAAACCAACTATACTGAGAATATTGTAATCAATACTTTATATTGACAAGATGAATGACCAAAGGCAAGAGACAATAGAGAGGAACAAATATAAGACTAAGACATAAATAGCAAAAAAAAAAAAAAAAAAAAAAAAAAAAAATCAAAATGTTAGCAATTAAGAAAAAACATTCAATGATAACTTTATATATTAATAGCTTCAGTTCCCCATTAATGAGACATGGTTATGAAACAAATACATGTTTGTTGACTACAACTAATTCCTCTTACTTTCAAAGATGAGAATGACCTTACATTGAAAGGATGAAAAATATCCCAAGCAAATGGGGACAGAAAGCAGGCAGGCATTGCTATCCTATACTAAAATTTGACAAAACAGACTTCAAACTAAAACTGATCAGAGGAGACAAAGAGGGATTCTTCATTCTAATCAAGGCAACAGTTAGCCAAGAAGACATTATTAACCTAAACAAAGATACATTAATACCTAGTGTATCTGATTTTATAAAAAAGAAAGCTCATTGTTAGACATGAAAGTACAGATTAACTGTAACTCAATAATTGGTGATTTGAATATCCACTTTGTCCAAGAGACAGGTCATGATCCAAAGTCATCTAAGTTGTGATAAATGTTGGACTAGATCAGCATCTAATAATACTCCAATTAGCCAGATAGAGAGTTTTCATTGTTTGTATAGTGTTATTAGCACTAATAATCTATATTGTGCTTTCTCTTAACTAAAACATACAAATTGGTTGTGGCCCAAGTATACCAGATATGATATATACATTGATAGGTAGTAGTGAAGTGTATCTGATGAAAGAAAGATTTCTAGGATCTTTCTTTCTTCCTTATCTCCCCATGCTTCTTTCCCCTCCTCTTCCCTCTTTCCTTTATTTGCTAATTTGTTTGTCTTGTATGTAAGCAAGATTTATAGTTATCTGCCTTCTTGCTAATTTGCATTTTCTAATAAAGACACAGGCTATGCCCAGTCCATGCACATTCTTTCTTGCTCAGCCTGTAGAGGTGGAGTGTCAGATGCACCTCAATGCCCACATATAAAACTCTGTACTCTAATTATACTAACTCTTCAAAAGAGTATTTCTGACAATTAATGAATCAGTACAATTTTAGCAATATAACGATTTAGTAGGCATGGTGTTTTTAAATGTAGATAACTTTTGGAAATTTATTTTTATTTTATTTAGCCTAGTTTTTAAAAGAACTGTTTCCCATACCTTTAGTTTTATCTAAAATATTCAATGAATGTTCTTCTTCAAAAAATTGAAATACGAACCAAATGTCTGTTTTTTTTGCTATTATTTATTATGCCTATTCATTGGAAAATAGGGAAAAACAGTACATTTTTATCATCTTTCAAACATATTTTGCATTTGATACTTTTGACAGATATTGTCAAAGGCATTTATATCTATACTGGCTGTCCTTTAAGATGCTGTTGACACAGAAGAAGATACCAGTCAGTGACAAGGATGGTCACTACAAAGCTTTATTATATACAAAAAACAATTTTTAAAATATTGTGACCAAATTTTAACATTACATTTTTTGAGTGTTTCCTAGGTCCAGCTTCAATGTAGGAATTGATACCTTAGCGGTTAGTAGTGGTATTTTAAAAGTTGTTTTATTTATTCATTTCATTTGTGATTTTCAATTTCTCCATCCCCCCCACACACACATACTCACATTGGATTTACTAATTTGTAGAGTAATCTACCCATTAGAATTTGATGGAGAAAAATAAGGTCAAGGAAGAAGTTCAGGCACACATCTCCATTGTCTTATTGGTAAATTTCAAAGACAAAGTATTTCATAAACGTTGATGTGACTGTATCACTCTCCTATCACTCTCCTGGTACCAAAAAGTAATTGTTTAATTCTTTTGACAACAAACTTATCTAACAATGCTTTAGAACTTTTTAAAATTTGCAGTGAAATCTTTCATAAATTTCTGGCCTAACATCTTTCTGGAAGAACATGCATTTACTGCACCCAAGTTCAGCTGATCGCCCCCGAGTCTTCCCTGATGAACCTTTCCTGTATCAGTGATCATGTTGATACTCTTATTCTTTGGGGATTTTAAATAACAGCCCAATCAGCACGCGTTCCTTTTCATCTTTGCCTCCCATAATTTTCTTTGGTAGAGGTCTTGTCAAAAATGCTTGATTTTTTTTCTTCTCCAATTATAACTCTTCAAAAGGGAGAAAATGAGGCTCAGGGCTGGGTCCACAGCTGCTCCAGCTTTTGAAGTCCCCTCTGCCCGGCTCTTGATGCTATAGCCC
The DNA here is from genome assembly GCF_008632895.1 of Mastomys coucha. Lineage (NCBI taxonomy): Eukaryota > Metazoa > Chordata > Mammalia > Rodentia > Muridae > Mastomys > Mastomys coucha. The sequence continues at coordinate 59,496,965 of NW_022196904.1, forward strand.
TTTTAATAGCAGCATTAGCAGTTTCAGCCCCATTTTCTAACAGTCTTGGTAGAGTGAGGGAAAGCCTTTTATATGGGATGTTGCTACTTGACTACCATTCTGGAAATTTATAAATAATTTTTATATATCTAGCTCTGGTACACACATACAGCATTGGTTTCTTTGCTCAGTGAGCAATAATGGCTATTACAGAGTCTTTGTTCCATATTAAGAAAAGGGAAGCCCCATACCACTAATATAAATCTAATTACCATTATTCAGTTCATTTCCTACATGAAACACAGGAAGACCACAAGTAGTCCAAACCAGTTTATTTGTTTCTTTGTTTGTTTGTTTGTTTTTTGTTTGGGTTTTTGTTTGTTTTTTTTTTCTAGTCAGGAGTGGCTAAGGAATTGAATGGAAATGTATTAAAATCATTTTTTTAAGTTAGAAAGTAAAGCCTATTGGATATTTACTTTAAATATTAAAATAAGGAAAAGAACAATAAAATCTAAGCTGTCCTTTAGTGGAAGAGGATTTCAGTAACTGCAAGGTATTTAAGTGCAGTCAAAGGCTGAAGAAAAATGTTTTTCAACAATACTTGAAGTCTTCACTGGAATAGGAGTATATGGAGTTATAGGCTATCTCTGCTTCTAAGTGAAAAACAATTTAGTGAGCTTGCTGATTGTAGGTGTTGTTTGCATTCATGGGCTTCAATGCAGGTACTGAAAAAAATCTCTATGTTTGTGACATTACTGATGACATTTTGGAACACTGGCTTATTCTGGGAAGCCCTTTTAAAAATATTCTCAAGAACTTTCTTATCTTTATTTGATACATGCATCATTTGACTGTGTGTACTAGATAATCTGCTATATAGCTACAACAGAAAAGAATCTTCCTGGGCCTAGAGAGATTACTTAGCAGTCAAGGGCAACTATTCCTTTTGCAAATGACCTGGGTTCAATTCTCAATACACATGTGGTGGCCCATAGCCTTCTGTTCCAAGAGATCCACTGCCTTCTTCTGACTTTCACAGGCACTGAACACATCCATGGCACAACAAATACAGATGCAGATAAAACACTCACACAAATGCCAGGGCCGATAGTGGGAGAGGGCGGGGTGGCAGGCATGGGGAGGGGGGAGGCAACAGGGGTTTGTTCTTGTTGTTTTTGTTTGTTCGTTTGTTTGTTTTTTGGAGGGGAAACTGGGAAAGGAGAAATTTACATGTAAATAAAGAAAATATCTAAAAAAATAAAATAAAATAAAATAAAATCTTTTTTTTTTTTTTTTTTTCCGTGAGCAGGGCTTCTCTGTCTGGCTTACCTGAAACTCTCTCTGTAGACTAGTCAGTACTTAAACTCAGACATCCACATCGCTTTGCCTCTTAAGTGCTTGGATTAAAGGTGTGTCTACACAAGGATCAAGCATTACACTGCTGTTGATGATGACATTGTTATTATTATTATTATTAAATGGCAAATGAAGTCTTGATACTGCAAATGAATATTCAGATTGATACTTGGTATTGTTAGAGTTAATAAATCATGGTAGAGAGTGTTTCTTGAAATAAAAGCGAAAACTAATGTGGCTCCTAGGATAAGTTTATCAACTATACACCCAAAATAACATAAAGTGTGGCAACTAGTGTCTTATTTAGTCACTAAACTTCCATAATAAATAAGTCTGGAGATAGTCTACGAAGAACAACAAAAAACAAACAAACAAAAAAACCCCAAGAAAACAAGTAAGTTTAAAAAAAAACAAGTTGGTACTCAACATGACCACCTTCAAGGACAGAAGGCATCTGCATAGTAACTGCTACAGGTTGAGAGAGATGAAGCATAACTCAAGAATATTGTTCTCAATCAATTTTCTCTCCTGCAAAAGCAAAAAATAGCATAAGTGTGGAAGAATTAAAAGCCATCTCATGTACAAATGATTCTGGGAATTTATTGCCCCAACATATACTTACTCAAAACTTAATGGAACCTAGTTTTTTAAAGGCAAAATCTAAAAGCAAAATATGTGGGCTTAAAGAACTTTCAGCGTTAAAGTGGAGCACGATGATGCTCTCCCATGCCCCAAGTTAAACAGAAATGTGGGTGATATAAGCACATCTTATACTCAACATGCTTTAATTCATTTTGTGTCATTTTAAACCAAATGCTTTACCAGAAATGACTTAGGAGAAGAGAGGATTGTTTGACTGTTTCAGAGGTTCTGGTCTGTGAGGATGAGTAAAGGGTGAGGAAGTGGCTCAGTCTTAGGTGGTGATGGCAACTTCAGGACAGCAGTAGCATAAGCCATAGCAGCAGCAGCAGCAGCAGCAGCAGCAGCCATTTTAACAGTATTCAGAAATCTGAGTTGTCACTCTGTACTCAGACTCATCTTCAATTTGAGCCTCAGTCAAAATGAAACAAACACAAAGCAGAGTCCCATGCTTCCAATGGACAGAAAGAGAAGAATGAGGGCAAAGAAGAGTGAGGATCAAATCAAGACTAACATGAGCAGGGAACCACTGAACCTGATAGCTCCATGCTTGATAACCAAGTGGGTGGCCTTTCTACTATGGCTTGCTGTTTGTGAGCAGAGGGCTTGTCTCTTGTCTGGCTTTATTACCTACATCGTTCCTAGGAAAATGTTCCATATTCCTGGCATCTCCAACATCCAAGGGTATTCACTCCAATGAAGCATCATTCTGTGGAATTCCCACTATACTATCTCAGGACCTCCCACAAGTAGTCTGACATATAGTACGCTTCTTCACCTGTCATAATGCCTTCCTTACAAATCTTAGTGCCAGGGTTCGCCACCAAGTAGCTCTTACATTTTGCATGCCAGAAAAATGAACCACTGGTAATGTTAAAGTCTTCCACTTACTCCATCAGTAGCTGGCTTCTTTTAGACTACTATCACAGTAGCAGCTGCAAGACTAGACAACTAAATCCAGGTAAACACTTCTCCAAGTGTTCTATGGCAGCACGGTGGCCCATCAATGCTCTTCTAAGGGGAAAGTCTTTCAAACGAGTCTCTAGTTTTACCTTTTGGGTTTTTCAGTGAATTGGTGAAGTCTTGCCAATTTCTTATTTTCCTGCTGCAATGGGCCTGGCTTTGTTTTAGTGTCACGTCTATAAACAGCACTCTGGCCACAATTTTCTTTTTCTTTTCACTTTTCTGGTTTTTATTTTCTCTGTTTCCACTTTTTAGGAGCATGTTTAGTACAAAATGAGTTTCATGATGACATTTCATATGTTATATAACAGAGTTTGATCCTCTTCTATGCTCTATTTCATATCCTGTTTTTTTTGTTCACTGTATTCATTCTTGTACCTCTAAGCCCTGTTTCTGTTTTTATTATCTGTATTTTTTATTTTCTTTAATTGTTATTTTTCTATGTATGCACATAAAAATATGAATACCAACTGCTAAGACAATTTATTCTTCCTCATATGTATTATTTTAGGACTGACCACTTGTTTTTGAATAACTAATTGAGGTAAATCATCACTGGGCTAGACTGGTTTTCTCACTCTTGGTCATTGATCTCCCATAGTTCTTCATCTAGATGTGGAGTCTTTGAGATTTCCAACATCTGCATACAACTCTCAGATCTTTCTTTTTCTGTCCAGCACGTAAAAAAAATGCTTCTCTTCTACTTTCGATCCTGATTCTCAAAGTGAGCCCTGCTTTAAAAAAAAAAAAAAAAGCATATAGTTACTCGTTTTGAATGTAATAGTGTCTTGAATTTTCTCCAGTCTATTGTTTTTAAACTCATTCTGTCTTGTTAATTTTTCTTAAGAATAATCAAAAGAATGTTAAATCACCCAAAATGCTTACCAAAAGCAGATAAGAGTACAATTTTACCATAATCCCAATTGGTAAGGTTGACAGTTTTATTGGGCTTTCTTGCAGAGCACAGCGCCGAGTTAGTTAGTTCAATACGAGTGATGTTCAAACACCTACATCACCACAACGTCTCACCCCATCTGGGATGATATCCCATGAGAGCTACATCATGGAGCTCTACTTATCAGCTTCCCAGAGCCTCTATTTTATATGTTGTGCTCATCAAGTTTTGAAATTTCATTTTTATCCATTTTTGTTGACTTACTTTGTGATAAGAGGGCAAGCATGTGCAATGGCTCTTGTGTGGAGATAGGATGATAACCTAAAGAAGTCAGCAGATGCTTTCTACTCTGTTTCACATGGGGGGATCTTGGTATCAGATTTGAGAATAAGTGCCTGATACATGCTGTAATCTCATAGGCTCTTTAATTTTTATGATCTATTCCTTGATTTTTAATATCTTTTAGATATTAGTAGTTGTTGTAGGATGAAAATGACTAAAGTAGAGTGAATGTATCATTTCATTACAAAGTCCACTTCTTTCATAGAATTTAATACACTTCATTAAAATGAAATTTGCAACCATAAAAGTGTATAAATGCAACTTAGGATATCATTTATGTCTGTTCATTACACATATTCATTCATATTTCATCCATGTAATCAGTCTGTCTTGTTCCATGTTTAATACTCATATGCATACTTATAATTATATGCATATACATGATTTGACATGTATGTTACAACATTCCTCTAACATCAAACAGGGCTATGTCTGTGTAATAAAAAGTTACCATCTTTTTTATTTTTATATATTTCTTTGCATATGTATATACCTGTGAGGGCCATAGATTAATATCAGGTGTCTTCTCCAGGTTATCTTCACACTATTTTTGAGACAGAGACTCTGGCTGGATCAAGACCTCCCCAATGATTGAACTGGATGGGCACCTAGCGCTGGGATCCTCCTGCTATTTCCTGCTATTTCCTGCTATTTCAGGAGCACTGCTGCTCCTACGTTCTATGAACACTGAGGCCCAAATCCATGACCTCATGTATACACATGCAAGTAATTTACCCACTGGCCAACCTCCCCAGATCACCTTTGTTATCTATTTGTTTATGAATTTTGTTAAAATGAACTAAAACTCATGATCTATACTTGTGAAGTATCTCTTTATCTCCACCTTCTAATAACATTTGGGTTATATATGTGAAAATGTAAATCCCCTGAAAAAAATCTATCATATAAGAAAAGCAGAGTCATGAATCTCAGGAAGCAGATAACTTGAAAAAATAATGAAAAAGCAATCTCTGGCTCGGGGAAAAATATAAAGATGACAAAAGACAAGTTCATTTTATATATTATTTTCTTGTGTGTGAAATTCTGTATCCAGGATTGAGATGATTTTTTTTTTATTACAGAGGGCAAAATTCTGGCACAGATAGGAGAATGTGCTTAACAATTCCCAAGACAGACTTATATTGTTCTTGTTCTGTTCAATGTCCTAAGGTGTTTCTGATCTTTCCCCTGTCCTATTACACTCACTAGGAAACACTCATGTTATGATTCCTTAACACTGGTTGCATGAGAAGCATGACAAAGATAATGAGGCGAATGTAAAAAAACATGTAGGAGCCACAATACTTTTTGTATTCCATGTCCCCTGATCTGACAAAAAAGAGAAAGGTTTAGCTATTGGAAGTCTAGTAGAACAAGCTTTTCATGTTTTCTCATGAGGTCTAAATAAACCTTGAGTCAGATGTTAAATCCTAAAAAAAGAAAATTCATGTAACTAATGGCCAGGCTTTAAGTAAAATCTTCAATAGTTAAGTAGACCTAAAGAAATGGAAGATTTTTGCCTGATAAAAGCTATATATGGTTTGGTCTTTACCAAAAATTTCACTGACTTTTCTGATTAATCAGTTCTAAAAATTTGATTTCTGTCAGTTCTTTGAATATTGCCACACTATCAACATTCTGAACAGGTAACCATAAATACTGGCAAAGAGTTTGAAGAAACCTAAGGAGGTGTGAAGCTGGGACAATGAGTAAGCCTTCTCAAAGGCTATGCAATGTTCTCCTTGAGAAGGACAAAGTGCTCAACTACCTTCTCTCTCCTTTCTCTCCCTGCTTTCACTTCATAACTTAAACCCAAAGGTGTCTACAAAAGCTGGGTGAGTTTCCACAGCCTATTTTTTTTAACCCTCATGGAAAAAAAGTACTTAAATCTATCCCATTAGACCTTTGCAGGCCATTATCAAGTAGGTACTAAACAAATTCAAAATAATTGTATGACCACTAGGGACCACAAGACAAAATACTAACCTAGATTCCTTCCACACCATAGCTGTGTACATCAAGGATCCTGTCCTAGACCAAAAGTGGAGTCCTGAACTCACAGAAAGAGAAGGAGTCCTTCTGATGAGAACACTCTCTCCCTCTACTGTCTCCTCAGCCTTATTTGGAAAACTGTAAAAGCCTCAAGTGGATTGATGCATTCCAGTGCTAGGGGCTTTTATGTTGTTTAATGCTTTCCTCTTGCCTCTTTGTCTTTCTTTTTTGGTTGTCTAGACAGGCACCAAAGCAACTGAGTACAAAGTGATTTCATTCAAGTGTCTGGTGGAATCACTGAAAGGAATGATCTAACTTTGGGCATCTTGACTCTCCACTCAGACACCATTGTTTCTCTCAACTACAGTTTGCAATATCTATTCTCTTAAGTGTTCATGTAGAGCCAAAGTCAGACCTCAAACTTCGACAGGGACGGTTTCCAGAACGTCATTTTTTTTTTAGCTCACAGGAGGGTTGGGGAGGAGTTCCTGAGAGTGAAATTTATAAAGTTCTATATACATTTTCCTTCATAGGTCACCCTGACCATTTCTTGGTGCTAAGGAAATGTCAGGAATTGCTAAAATTGGGCTGCATGGAGTTGCTAGGATGCGATACTTGGCATAAAACTCATCAGTGATCTTGGTTTCAAACAAACGTACAAGCCAAATAAGGTGGGCTGCTGCCACTCCTTAATGAAACACTGCATGCAAACACTTGTTACACTTAACAAGGAGCTTCCATGTTCAACAGAAAGTCGATCATTAATTACACAGTAATAATTTCTGATTCTCAGCTCAGTGTAGAAAGAGGCTCACCTAAATTTACAAAATAGTCTTCCAGACTAGTCTTTTGATTGCCATTAATTTACAATTCCAATTGTAAGACAACTTTTCCTTCTCTTTTCCTTCTCCCTCCCTATCTTCCATCCTGATATCGCTATGTTCTTTCTACGCTTCTATTGATTTCTGCCTCTGATCCAGTTGATTACTTTTCCTTTAATATCACCATGGAAACATATATTTTTGATCATGTCAGTAGCTATAATTATTTACTAAAATTACAGAAAATAATCCTTTGTAGGGCTCCACTTTGAAGACTGCAGTAGGTTTGTGTTACAGCAATCATGCTGGACAGAGGAAACCAGTGGAGTTGCCTCCTCTCTAGGCAGTACTGGTGAGAAGGCACCTTGGAAACTTCAACATAGTTATCTCCATCATCCACCTCTAGAGTGGGATAGTAAAAGTCATATCTCCTGCAAGACATTTTCTGTTGGAGAATTAGTTCCAGGATAGAAGAATAATGAATGCAAGAATGCCAAATTGTGTACATGATAACAAAGAGTTCTAGACAGAGAGAAGGAATGTTTATGAAGATTGGGTGCTTTGATTCCAGTTATATCCTACAGTATAGTAAAGTTGTTCAACATTACTTTTGATCTCTGGATCTTTTCTGATGTAGTTGTTGGTGAAAACCACCAGAATTATGTGTAATGAAAAATATTAGTGTATATTGTGTATATTTGAATGGAAAACATGAGACATCTTTGAATATTTTTGTGGCATAGCTCTAAATCAGTGGAGTCTATAAATGGTGTGACCTGTCACTTGTGTTTTAGGAAGAGAGAATTATAGCAAGAAGGTGATTTCTTTTCCTTGTTGGTGTTTGCATCTTATGTAAAAATTTTTAGATCATACAGAGCTAAACTGAATGTGTTGAAAATACAGACACGTGAACATAAGTATGCATCATTTAGATTATAAAATACCTTCAGGTGAGGAAAAAATTAGACTCAGACATTGGCTAATAAGTTAACCAGAAGTGTTGGGAATATTACATTTCAATGAATTGATTTTTTTGTCCCTCAGTTTATAACTAGCTCCCCTACTTCATAGCAAACTCAATAATTATGTTTTGTATAAAGTTTACTTATAGCATCATTAGAAGTTCAGACTTGATAATTATATATCTACTTTAGCTTTATTAAGATTGCCTTTTACCCTTTCGATTTCATATACTGTAATGAACTATCTATGAAATGGCTATTTGGAATCTTTCATGCATTGATTGAACTCACAAAGAAGCTGGCTATGAAATTGGGATTGTCCTAGCTCTTTCCACATCAGATCAAACACATTTGCCTGAAAGTATACTCTAAAGTCTCGTGTCTAGGGCTGGGCCTCCTAAATCTGTTACTGGGAGAGAGAATGCTAGCTAAACAGCCACAGAATAAGACTATTTCGCTCTTGAGAAAGGACTCTGCTATTGTTTATTCATTATATAATCTTTCAGTGAGGAAGTTCAGTCATAGGGTTCTCATTCATGGACATAAAGCTCAATTCAGAACCCCAGCCATTTGGTTTCTGCTAGACATTTATATTTATATGTTCTTTATGTGAAAATCTCATCTTTCTGATCTTATATGTCCTATTTCTTGGAAGCATCCAAGATGACGCCCTCTTTGACTCAGGACTATGATTACAGCTGACAACTTCAATAAGGCTGTCCCAGTCAATTTTGGCTAGATTCTCAGAGCACCCAACACGTTGATCTTTGGCTCTGACTTGCTATATGTTCAATAAACTTGCTATATGGTCAAAACTGAAAGTATGGCTCTATAGACCTTTCTCAAGACCATAAACAGCAATATAGCACATGAATTCCTAAAGCTCAGAGAATTCATAGACTTTGACTGTCAAATCACTCTAATGGTAGTATTATATTTAGTCTTGAGGATATAGGAAAAAAGGTGTAGCATTTTGAATTAGGATTATAGTCCCAGAAAAATATATTGTATTATAAAATATATATAGTATATAAAATATATATAGTAGCTGCCAACATGAATTTTAAACTTCCACCGAGTACACAAGAGTTCACTATGATAACCATGCCTTCATGTACTTGGCAGACCATATCTTTAGCATGAGGCCAGATTCTGGAGATGTAAAGCAGGCACTTATAGAATGTGTCTTGAATTTGTAATTCAGCTTTTCCAGGAATATCATTTCCCTGAATTAGTTTTTGTTTTTCTTCCTCCTCCTCCTCCTCCTCCTCCTCCTCCTCTTCTTCTTCTTCTTCTTCTTCTTCTTCTTCTTCTTCTTCCTCTTCTTCTTCATTTGCTTTACAATATTGTGTTTAAATTTACTATTGTCCTATGTTTCCAATAAATATACAAACTTTCAAAATATAATCTACTCCTGATTAAATCTCATTGGTTTTATTTAATGAGTGAGGTAGGAACATATGCACATGTGCTCATTTATTCGGGATGTAATATAAGATAGATATTCTATATCAGAAGTACCTGAGGAATAATAAAAAATAGACAGGCATATGATGGCAAGTAAAGAGTGTTTAGACACTGTTTACGAATATTTCAATATCATGTTAATTTTTCCAACAGTTAGGAAATAAGATCATAATTGAAAAACAAAATTAAAATGTCAGTTGCCTTCATTTTTCAATTTGATAAATAGAATAAAATATTTTGATGTGTTTAACCTATCAGCAAAGAATCCAATAAGCCTGAGAGCAAAATCAGTAAGATAAAGGTGATTATGAGTCCTGTATGTGTTTTATTTTAAATCATCTTTATTATTTTACTAGACTGTAGGAAAGATCAGCATGTTATTATAAGATCTATTTTACAAAGACATAGAAGCATTCAATAAATTGCTTAAATATCTGGCTGATATGACAGCCAAAATTTGAACTCTGGCTGATTTTAGTCTAAAGCCTTGGGCTACTTCAATTATGGCATGCTCTTGTTATTAAGGTCACATAAAAACCGGAAAAAGAAATAATTAAAAATTATATTTTCTTGTACCTAGCCAATATGAACCACCTAATTTCTTGAAGATATATTGTGTAATAATGTTTGGTTTTTCTCAGTTTTAAAATTTCTTTTATCTAATGTAAAATACACTCTGAATAATATAGTTATAAGTTTATAAATTGGCCTAGTTTGATTGTTCTCATTAGTCTAAGCAAGAATGATTTTGTCATTCAGTCAAAAAAAGAAGCCATGCCTTTAAAGGAGAGTGTGGAGTGGTATGTGGGAGGTTTTGGAGGAGAAAAAGCAAGATAAAAATGTTGTAATTAAGTTATAATTTTTGTTAAATTTATTCATTTATTAACTTTCTAACCCAGTATCAGCTCTTCCTCTCCTACCAGTACCCCCTCACATAAGTCCTCCACCAATTCCCCTTAGAAGGGGGCGCCTTCTCTGACTGTTAACCCCCACAGTCCCAGGGAAATCTGCTGGGGAGCAGGGGCTATCTCTAGGATGTGACAGAGATGTGGGATTGGGAGAGGCCCCAGAGGGTCTAAGGGGGCCAATCTAGCTGAGATTTCTAGTAGTGGGGGATATGGATCCTGAAGTGGCCAATTTCTATAGCCAGGCAGAACTCTCAGTGGAGGGTAAGAGCAGCAACCAACACATAAAAACCTTCAACCCAAAATGTGTCCTGCCTACAAAATATGGAATGACATAAAGAACAGTCTGATGGAATAGCCAACCAATGATTGGTCCAAATTGAGACTTATACCAAGGGAAAACCAAACCATGAAACACTATTAATGATTCTCCATTATGTTGCAGACAGGAACCTAGAATACTTGCAAAATCACTGTGAATTACACTGTGCAAAGGCCCTCTTGTCTCCTGAGAACATATTCACCACTGCAGGCCCCTACAATATTTTTGTCTCCTCTTTTGTAAACATTTCTGAGCCTTGGTGGGTAGGACCACATATATATGTGTATATATATGTACATGTACATATATATACATATATATGTGTATGTGTATATATGTATATATATGTACATATATATACGTGTGTGTGTGTGTGTGTGTGTGTGTGTGAACTATAAGTATAGCCATAAGTCATCAGAAGGCCTTTTTCTACTATGCCCATTTAGAGTCCTTTCCTGGGGCCTATGACACATTCAGCTGTGTGTTCCTGCACAATTAAAACTGTCAAATATATGGGTCCCATCTCATGGAGCAAGCCTTCGATTTATTCAGCAAATGTTGGTTACTCCCACAGCATTATGCTAATAACCATTGGGTATATATTGTCATTTACAGGATTCATGTAGTAAGATTACCAATTACTTTTCTCCTCTGTTAGCATGCATAGCATCTTCTAGCATTATGAAACCTAGCCAGTAAAGATGAAAATTTCAGGTCCATAAATCCTCTTGGCAGGGACCATCATAACTCATAGGCAGAAATGATAGCTAAGAGTTCTATATACGGATCCAAAAGCTCCAGGAAGAGAAAGACTTGGTTACTTCATGTTCTATGATTCAAATATGTGGTATATTCAGGAATAGGGAACTAATCATCCAGTTCTGTAGGACAGCCAATAGTATTTTCATAACCTATACATTTCAGGGGTCTCTGTGTCCCTATTTCTCAACATATCAAAAAGTGGTAAGCCATTTCTGATCCCAGGAGTGTTGATTACTAGCATAAAGTATCCAGGAGAGATACTGCCCCTCCATTGTAGGGAGGGGCAGTATCAATTAACCTCTTTACAAACCCAAACACAAACACACGCAATGGATGTGTGTGTGCATTGCATGTATGTTTGTATGTGTATTAGAAAGCTGCTATTGTTCTCTTCAAGTAAACTTGATGATGGTATAAAATGCAAACTGAAGTAAGAGTCACTACTGTTATAAATTGGATACATTCAGTTATTTCATGTATAATTTATAAACAACAGTAAGTTCTCAAAATCACCTTGACAATATGTATCTGTCTCAAAATACTGCTATTCTTTTTCTCAAAATTCCATTTCAGAAAATATGTTAATAATCAGATTTTTGAAGAATAGTCATGAGAATGATGCTTATTAGTAGTGAGAAATACAGGCAGAATGGTTTTGAGTTCAATGAAAATATTAAACAAAATGTTAGTATATCCTGAAAGAGAACACAAAATTCAACATAGGCTAATATGCATTGTCTTTGAGACAATTCTTTTTCAACTTTAAGTTAAAAATTTTTATGTGTTTGTGGTGGCTTAAATAAGAATGTCCCCCATAGCCTAATATTTTTGAATGCTTGAGAGTGGCACTACTTGAGATGGATAAGGAGGTATGACCTTGTAGGAGTAGGTGGTATGGTCTGGTTGGAAGAAGTATGTCACTAGGTTGGGGGTGCTTTGGGGTTAAACAGTCAAATCAAGGCACAGAGTCTCTCTCTTCCTGCTGCCTCTGAATGTGGATATAGAACTCCCAGCTATTATTATATCTCCCCATGTGTTATGATGTTCCCTGCCAAGAGGATAATGGACTAAAACTCTGAATGTAAGCAAGCAACAATTAAATGTTTTCCTTTATAAAAGTTGTTGTGGTCATGTTGTCTTCTCACAGCAATAGAATACTGACAGACTCAGAAATTTGCATCAGGGAAGAGGGTATTGCTGTGCTAGGTCTGACCATGCTGCTTGTTGGCAAAATGTGGACTCTCAGAATTTGTATTAGGAAAGCAGTTGAGTGCTTTAAGCAGGAGTCTAATGGACTATACCATTAGAAGCATGGAAGACAGTGCTGAGGACGATTTGAATTGTGGGGTCCAGGTCTAGTAATTTCAGAAAGGAAGAACATTAGCAAGTGGCCAAGAGACCATTCTTGTGATGTTTTGGCAAAGAATGCATCTGTTCTTTGCTGTTGTCTGACTAAATCTACCTTAGGCAACTTGAAGAGTTTTGCATTGGCAGAAGAAATTTGAAGATACCTTAGTAATGACTGAGTCATGTGGTTATTAGTGGCTACTTTTATGCATATCTATAATGAAAAGGAGCAGACTAACCAGGGGAAACATATAAAATGTACAATTTGAGGAGAAAAGGAACACCAGAAAGTATAATGGAGCAAAGCCTGGTGTTGAAAGAGATAAAAAGTTTAAAGAAAAGCCTGATAATAAATGGAATAAAGGGACTAGTAACTTCAGGACAAGACTTGACCCAGCTAACCTCCCATCTTGTAGAATGGAGTTAAAGAAAAGTTTAAGCATCAAGCAAATGATCAACAACAACAACTACAACAACAAACTCTGAGGCAGAAGTAATTGAACAAGTGAGCCATGTTCTAGCCCCAGTAAGCAGAAGAACTCTGCAGCTTTGGCCATGCAGTTCTAGCTTCAGAGTCAAGGATACAAGAAAGGTGTTGTGGAATATCCCTCCATGATTAAGAAAGGAGGCCAGGATTGTAGGGTTGGGCAGGCACTGTGTACAACATGAAGGTAAAGCCTGGATTATGTTGGAGACCCTAAGATACTTGCCAAGGAAAGCTAACTAAGAGGATGTGAAATCAGCTCAAGAGAGAGGCGTATGTGACAGTCAACAAAGCTGAAAGAAATTAGAGACCTGAAGAGCACCTTTTCATCAGAGATGGAGATGCAAGCTTTGGTGTTTGTTCAGATGGGTTTGTTCTTCTTTTGGTCAGTCTTTCTTCACCATGCTCCCTTTCTTTCCATTTGGAGTGGTAATGCATATTCTATGTCATCACACATTGGACATATGTGATCTGCTTTTTGAGTTTGATTTTACAGGGGCTGCGGTTAAGCGATTGCCTTTAGTCTCAGAAGAGACTTTAAACCTTGGACTTTTAAATAGTGTTGAGACTATTAATGGGTTTTTGCACATAATATGGCTACAAGCCTGTAGGGACCAGGAAATGAAGTGTGTGGCTTGATTTAGAATATGCCATATATTCTTATATATTTGAATGGTTAGGGAGTAGCATTACTTGAGGGGAATTAGGACCTGTGACTTAGGAATTAGGAGTAGGTGTGGCCTTTGAGAAAATGTGTCACTGGGGACCCTTTGTAGTTTCAAAATCCAAGCTAGTCTCAGTATCTCTCTCTTCCTGCTGCTGGAGGATCCAGATGTAGCTCTCTCAGATACTTCTGTAACACCAAACCTGCCTGTGTGTCACCATGTTCCCCACACTGAGAATAATGGACTGAATCTCTAAATCGAGCCTCGATTAAATGCTTTCCTTTATAAGAATGTGTAAGAGCTGCTGTGCTCATTTATATCTTCAAAGCAATCGAACATTGACTAAGACAATGTCTTTTGAATAAAAGTTGCATAAAATATAATTTTATTCACAAGACAAAAATCAATTCATTTACGGAGAGCTCCAATGAATTGTTTGTTTTTGATGTCAGAGTCTTGCTAATTGTTGGGTAACATGAATAAAATCTGGCATATAACTCTCTAATTATTTCCTTGCTGCACCTGTGTATTAACAACCCAGAGGCAGGCTGTGTATAGGAAGCAGTCCTGGCTCTCAAGCATCTATATGTAAGATATATTTTGGTATGGTGCATCCAACCCATTAGCTTACTGAAACAATTCCTACTCTGTAAAGCATCAAAAGTTTCTTTACAGTATACATTGCAAGATGCTTGACTCAAAGACAAAACTAGTCATTTACTTTTTCTCAAAGATCAAATTATAAACAGTAAAATATGTCTAGGAGTGGTACCTACAACTTACCATAGCTCATAATATATTCTAATAGGTATTTGCGGAATCAAGCTGCTTTCAGCATTTATTAATGTAGACACAGTACTATTTACTATTTGGATAGTCAAACAAGTATCTTCACTATGCAAAATCATTATTATTTACAGTTAGATTATACTGTGAGAGACATTCAAATTTTGTTCTGATTGGTCTATTATTAAAACTGACATACTAGAGTAGAAAGTAATGAAACACAAAATTAAAACTTGAAATTCCACATAATATTTGAGCCATAATTTTAACCAGTTTGCATTTATCTTCAAAGATCTTATCTGTATAAACTTTGAAAAATCTAATAATAATAAAATCTAATAAGAATAATAAAATCTAATAGTGTATTCTGCTTAATTGTCATTGATTCTGTTCCAGTGTTTATGAAATCACCAGGTATTATCTGGTACACCATACAGTTGAGTTGTGCAAAGAAATAATTGTCCAGGTCAGGTAGGATCAGTAATCCTGGTAATAAGATCGCCTTGCATATAGCTCTTGTAGAAGTCCTTCAAAGTAGATCTGCAGTGAAGAACAAACTTTGTGGATTGTGATGCACATGATACCTTGGCCTAAATGGATTACTTCCTTCTGGGAATATTACTGAGATTTTCGTTGAGAGGTCTATGTAATTGATAACCCTTAAACTTGTAAAAATATCAACTCTGGCACTCATTTCTTGGTGTTGCAGCACAAATTAAATAACATCACTGAAGTTACAGCTAATCATATGAGAAAAGGGACCATGATAGCTCCAATATGGGGAAAGGCACAAGGATAATTTACTCTAAATATTACGGCAGTTAGCATAGTGTTTAAAATAATATGTGCTCTGAGGTATTTTTAAATAAATAGACTCCCCTTCCCTTATATCATTTCTTCTTGGGACTCACACCAGAGATTTTGCATGTCCTTGGCCAAGAAGTAACATTAATCCTATGCCAAATCTAATCACACACATTGTTGACAAATACCACTGTCACAAATATTCAGGTACATAAATTTGAGATGATTTCTTAGGCTAGATTCCTTGAAATATGATCTCTGAGAAAATAGTATAAAACTTTTCAAGATCTTGAAATTGTTATTGGATTGCAGTCTAGAGAATCTGTTACTGATTTTTATTTTCCTTAAATGTTTCCTATATTTATGGATGGAATGTGTTTAGTGAATGCATTTATTTGTGACGTTGTGTGCATGTGTGCTTATGGTTGTATATGTAAGTGTGTGTTCATGAGGATTGAGGATGATGTTGGGTGTTGGGTTGGTTTGAATGAGAATGACCCTCATTGACTCATGGATTTGAATGCTTCCTCCCCAGTTGGTGGAACTGTTTGGAAAAGACTAGGAGGTAAGATACTGGAGAAGGTTGTCACATTGATGATTCAAAAGTCAATTCTGTTTCCAGTGTGTACTCTCTCCCTCTTCTCCCCACCACAAGGCCTAGTGGTCGTGTCTCGAGATCTAAGCACTGATCTACAGATACAGCACAATTCCTGCCTTCTTCCATGCTCACAATCATGATAGATGGCCATGTACTCTAACCCTCTAGAACTATAAGCTTCCAATAAACTTTTTCTTCTATTTGTTGCTTCATTCATTGTGTCTCTTCACAGCAAGAGAAGAGTAATGAAGAAAAATGCCTTCCTTGATTGCTCTCAATCTTAGTTTTTGAGACAGGGCCTCTTATCAAACCTGTATCTTATTGTCCTAACAAAACTGCCATTCTGCTGACCATTCTGCTCCAGAGATCCATGTGTGCTCCTCCAGTGCAAGCATTACAAATGCATCCTTCTGCTCTCAGATTTTTAGTATAGGTGTAGTCATCAAACTGTGTTCCCTAAAATTGTTCAGCTGACACTTTACCAACCAGGCTACAAACCCAGGTAGAGCTTTTGTTACTTTGAAAGTTTAACCGAACTAAATGAATCCATGCTTTTGGTAAAGCCTTGTACCAATTCTCTTCAGCTTCTATTAGATAGAGCCTTAGAATTATCCAGAATCCTGTTTCACACATCAATAATTATTATTTTCCTAATTACTTTAAGAATGAATGTTTTAAAATACAAATAAGGGTCATTTTTATTATATTACTCTTTTTTTTTTACTTTTTCTTTATTTTTTATCTTTGATTTTTCTATGTTGAGTTGTGAATATTTGTCTGTGCACTATTTGTATAAATCAAGGCAAGAGTTTCTACCCATGATAGAGATTAGGTTTTCAGCATAAACACATGGGCTGGCTATTTTATAATAATTGCATGTAATACTATTTTTCTTTCTTTCATTTATTCTTTGAGAATTTTATGCAACATGCTTTATCATATTCTTTCCAATCCCTCCAACTCCTTCCAGGTCCTCCCATCTCCCTACCAACCAAACTTCATGTTCTTTCTTTTTCTTGAAAGAAAAATAATAGTGAAATCACTGAAAACCATGGATTTGTTGTTGGACAACCATTCCTAAGCATTGGGGACGCCATGGAGAGTAGTTGATAGGTCCAGTGATATTCTACTGAATGTTCCCTTCCCAATGGCCATCTCAATTACTAATGCACTTTTTCTATAATTTTACAACTTTCACCTATAGATTTTTATTCTGTATTTTGTTCCTTACTAGGTTACCATTTTTATGAAGTATTCTTTCTGTTGTTCTATGGCCTTGTTCTCCAGTCTGAGTATATTTATGATACTTTGTGGTACAGGGTTCTGTGCACAAAAACATATCATTGATTTAAAAAAAATATTAACAACTCTATATTCATTGCCAGCATCTGAGAAACAATGGATTTACCAATGCATTTTATCTTTTCCCTTGTTGATTTAAATTTATTTGTATTAATGTGTACATTCCTTGGCATTAACTAAGTATAGAAATGTCTAAAATCTCTAAATATAGAATTATTTCAATATAGAGTCTTTCATTTGTAATAGAGTTTTACTGCTTTCATAAAAACCTGACTTCCTTTTGAACAGTTTTAGTTTTTAAATTGTTTCTCTCTCTCTCTTTCTCTCTTTCTCTCTTTCTCTCTCTCTCT
>NW_022196904.1:59514715-59517215 GCF_008632895.1 Mastomys coucha
CTCTCTCTCTCTCTCTCTCTCTCTCTCTCTCTCTTCTCTCTCTAGTTTGTTGTATTCCTTATTAGGATCAGCATATCAATTTCACTAAAAATAAAAAACTCTGATAAAATTTTTATTGAAAATTTGAATTTGTCCTGGTATTTGAATAAAATGGCTATTTAAAAACTATTTATTTTTCCAATTTACAACCATGGAGTATCATTCTAATTTTATCTTCTTTAACTTCTCTAAGCAATATTGCTTTGTTTTACATTGATTACAGAGCTTTTTGAATTAATATTATTATAATATTGAATAATATTATGACATATATGATAACATTATATATTATATACATTGAGCAAGTATAATATGTTATATAATGTTATAATATAATTAAATTGCTTTGTGTGTGAGTATCTGTGTGTGTCTGTGCCTATGTCTCTGTGATGTGTGTGTGTGTGTGTATGTGTGTGTATACGTATGAGTTTGTATTTATGTGCCCAAAGAGGCCAAAACATGGAGTCACAGGTGATTGTATACTGATGGACATAGGTATGGGGAACTGAACTCCAGTCTTCTGTAAGAGCAGCAACTACTATTAACTGCTGGCCTGTCTCTCCAGCCCCCATCTTACAAAATGTTTCATCCACTGGGGCTATGGTTTGAGCATGAAATGTTCACACACTCATGTGTGGAATGCTCATTTACCAGATGCGTAGCACTGGAAACTTTTAAGTGCTGGGACTTCAACTTAGAATCATGACATTGAAGTTTAGACTAGATCCTTGCTCCTTGCTCACTAACTCCCTACTTCCTGTTTGCTACAAATAAACGGCCTCTTGCTCAGTCTCCTACAGTATGTGCTCAGCCTTGCAATGGGCCCAGAATCAATGAAAACAAAGGCTGTCAAGCGAAAGCTCTGAGACCTGACTCAGAACAAACCATTCCTTCCTTATCATGTTTCCTCGGGTATTTTTTTCCCACAGCAATGCAGAAGTAACATTCATGGTGAGTCTGAACAACCCATGCCTTTAATTTCACCTGTGCACTGGCAGCATCTACTTAAGAACAGGCAGTACAGTCTCTGGAACAGAAGTCTATGACATGTGTCATTAGCAGAAGACTGGTCCCATGATGTTATTTCTGTCTCCACTAACAAATGGCATGACACAAAGTATAGAAAGAATCATCTACAATCTTACACCAAGGACTTAATAAAGAATTTGTTCACCATTTATATCAGGAAGTAAAGATGAATTTTACATTTGCTGCTTCTCTTCCAGTATCCCTCTATGACTAATATTTTGTGATCTCTAATAAATGAAAATCAATTACCAACTTATTTCTGAAGTTCTGGTTACTCCTGACACTGATTTTTCTTATGCTCATGTAGCTCCCAACATTTTTAAATGATGTGACTATTGTGAAGGGTGTTGTTCCCTAATTTCCTTCTCACCCTGTTTATCATTTATATAAAGGAAGGTTACTGATTTGTTTGAGTTAAATTTATATCTTGCCACTTTGCTGAAGTCACTTATCAGCTGTAGTAGTTCTGGAGGAATTTGGGGGGTTGCTTATGTATAGTATCATATCATCTGCAAATAGTGATACTTTGACTTCTTCCTTTCCAATTTGTATCCCCTAATATCTTTTTGTTGTCTAATTACTCTAGGTAGAACTTTGAGTACTATGTTGAATTGATAGGGAGAGGGTGGACAACCTTGTCTTGTCCTGTATTTAGTGGGATTGCTTCTAGTTTCTCTGAATTTAATTTGATGTTGGCTACCACTCTGGAAATCAATCTGGCGGTTTCTCAGAAAATTGGAAATAGTTCTACCTGAAGACCTGGCTATATGACTCTTGGGCATATACCTAAAAGTGCCCCACCATGCCACAGGGGCATGTGCTCTACTATGTTCATAGCAGATTTATTTGTAATAGCCAGAAGCTGGAAACAACCCAGATGTCCCACACTGGAATAATAGATATAGAAATTGTGATTCATTACAAAATGGAATACTACTAAGCTATGAAAAGCAGAGCATGATGAGTTTTGCAGGTAAATGGATGGAACTAGAAAATATCCTGAATGAGGTAACTCAGACTCAAAAGGGCATGCATGGCATGTACACACTGATAAGTGGATATTAGCCAAAAGTACAGACTACCTAGGATACAACATACAGACTTTAAGAAGTGAGGGGGACACCCTCACAGAAGGAGGGGGAGAGATGTGGTAGTGGGTTTTCAGAGAGGAAATCAGAAAGGGGCATAACATTTGAAATGTAAATAAATAAAATAACCAATAATGTTTTTTTTTAAAAAGAAGTGTAACAAGCAGAAATGTCCAAGTGAGGAGGCTTCAATCCCATTTAGAAAGGGGGAAGAAAGAATTACAGGAGAAAGAGGAGGGAGGGACCTGAGTGGCAGAGGGTACAGGGAGAGGGAAAAGGGGAACAGGATCACATATAGGGGGAGGGGACAGAAGAGAAGCACAGAGTGTCAAGAGAATGAGTAG
>NW_022196904.1:59519715-59544893 GCF_008632895.1 Mastomys coucha
GTTAGCAATATTCAACCATTCCCTTTGTTCCTAGGCCTCACCATTTTTCTAAGGCACCTAGACAGTGAACTAGCTATCCTATCAGCTTGTAACCTGTTTGAGATCTCTGCTTTACTGGTATCTTCTACAAAGAGCATATCTTCCACATCAACTTCTTTAGGTTAGAATTCAACCATCACAAAATTTTTATATAAATTCATCTATCCGGAACAGTGACTAAGAAAAAGATCACTAAACCTTGTTCAATGAAACATAAATAAAAGAATCCTGTCCTTTTTCCTGAAGAGAAAGTGACTGAGATTTATATCATGAGGTAAATGAAGAGAAATGGTCAAAACTGAAGAACTTTTAAGAAAAAAAATGAGATGGCTTTGGTGCTATGCTTTGTAAAACTTGCTGATACCATTTGGTCTAAGGAAGGTGAAAAGCAAGAGTTTGGGTCAAATACTACAGTATTTAAAACTTCAGGGATAAATGCTTTATGGAAATCATATTTGAATGAGAAGAGAACAAGAAGAGCAAAGCATAAATGTTCTGGATATGAGAGCCCTTAATCTGTGCTCTGGAAAGCTTATAAAGTAATTTTAAACCAACTGGGATTTGGCTAATATATGGACATCAGAGGTCTAAGGTCTGTGTGTTACCTTCCTTTGTTTCTGCACAAAACACAGGAAAATCTTTGGTTTTTCCGTGGTCTCCAAAGTCCTGCCTTCCAGATGGATATCCTAGGTCCCTTGCCCCAGCCCTATCTCCACACATTATCGTAGGGCTGTTGCAGAAAGCCTCCCTTCCACAACCAAAGCACAGGTGAAATTCTCAGGCAATATAGAGATCTGGTTTAAGTTTACTTTGAGACAGGAAGTAAGAGGGAGACAACTGCAAACCATGGATTCATATGAAAATAAATATGAATCTTTTAGGTGCATAGTATGAAAATGATGTTAATACCCAGTAAGACTTCAGCTCTCTGTCTCTCTGTGTCTGTCTGTTTCTGTCTTTCTTTATCTCTTCCCCCTTCCTCCATCCCTTCCTTTCTTCCATCTATTCCCTCTTCTCATCAATAGAGAACTTATACATAAAAAGTTTCTCAAATTTTAAGTGATTCACACTTTTTAACATCTCCGATAATGTATGACACAGGCAAGTCCTCCAGTTTCCATTTTTAAAATAAATCATTTCAAGTTTCAGTAGCAGATCTGATAACAATTCTAAAACCTTGCAACATTTCTCTACACTATTGAAATCCTTTCAATGTTTTATACCTTTTATGGTCTTTCTTTATCTCAAAGAACAATTCTGTGTATTGCTTGATTTGTCACTAAGAATCTACTAGTGTTCAGACAGTATCTCACATTTATATATATATATATATATACATATATATATATATGTATATATATACATATATATATATGTATATATATATGCTCATGAAAATGTGCTCATGAACACGAAGCACTCTTTTATACCATCCTAAGTGAATCAATGTGAATTCACTCAAATAATCATTTTGGCTACTATAAGATAAAACTTGGGTTCAATTAACAACTAAAATATCAACTTTAATCTTATTTGTCTATTTTAGAGACATGCAATATTTTATGGCTCAATGTGCTACTCCTTCAATGTATGGCTTGTATATATTTTTCTGTTTTTGTTTTAATATTTTATAACAGTCAGGATAAAGATTTCATCATGCTGAGTAGGTCACATTTGTTGTATAGTTAGAAACATTCAACAAGCTACAGGTGATTATGAAAGTCTGTAATATGTAGTACTTCAAGATTAAAACAATTGCATCAATACAATGTGTTAACATTCGTTGCTATTATGCCTTCCTTTTAGGACTAACATCCTTGTATTCCTCTCCGTATGTTTTATTTAGACATCTGTTAAAATTTAGATAATCTCTCACTTTAGTCAGGACTCTACACTAAGTAAGTATTACAGGCTACAATTTTCAGAACTATAAAAAATGGTTTCTATTAAGATTTGTATCAGGCTATTAAGAATAAAGCTACTATGAACATAGTCAAACAACTGTCCTTGTGGTAGGGTGAGCTTCTTTAGGTGTATGCACAGGAAAGTATAGTTTGGACTTGAGGTAGTTGTCTTCTCATTTTCTGAGACACAGCCAAATACATTTCCATTGTCATTGTAAAAGTCTACACTCATATCAGCAATAGAGTAGTTTCCCTCTTGATTGACATTCTTACAGCATGAGAAGTTGCTTGAGTTTTTTATCTTAGCTTTTCTGAAGGGTGTAAGCATCAATTGTTGAGAATTGTTTTTGTTCTATACTTCATTTATTATTTGGGTTATTTGCTGTATCATTGTCTACTTTCTTGAGTTCTTTATTATATTTTGGATATTATATATATCCAAAACATGAAGTAGGTGAATATATTTTCCCATTCTGTAGGATGTTTGTCCTTTTATAGCACAAAAACCTTTCAGTTTCATGTGGTCCCTTTTATTCATTGTTGATTTTAGTGCCTGAGCTATTGATGTTCTATTTATGAAGTTGTCTTCTGTGCCAATATGTTCAGGCTATTCCCCACTTTCTCTATCAGATTTAGTTTATCTGGATTTATGTTGAGGTTTTTTTTTTTTCCACTTGGACTTGAGTTTTGTTTAGGGTGGTAGAAATGGATCTCTTTGCATTCTTCTACATACAGACATCCAGTTAGACCAGCACAACTTGTTGAAGATACATTCTTATTTCCATTATATAGCTTTGGCTTCTTTGTCAAGAATCAAGTGTTCTTAGATATGCAGGTTTATTTCTGGGTCTTTGATTTAATTCCATTGTTCAACCTGTCTGTTTTTATGCCACTACCATGCAGTTTTGATTACTACTTTTCTACAGTACAGCCTGCCATCAAAGATGGTGATATTTCCAGAAGTTCTTTTATTGGGATTTTTGTTTTACCATATGGAGTGTTATTCTCTCAACATCTGTAAAGAGTTGTGTTGATATTTTGATAGGAATTGCACTGAATATGCAGATTGCATTTGGTAGAATGGCCATTTTTGACTATGTTAATCCTACCAATCCACGAGCATGGGAGATATTTCCAACTTCTGATATTTTCTTCAATTTCTTCCCTTAAAGATTTGAAGTCTTTTCATAGCGGTCTTTATCTTTGATTAGAGTTATACCAAGATAGTTTATGTTATTTGGCACTATTGTGAAGGGTATTGTTTCTCTAATTTCTTTCTCTGTTTATCATTTGTATATAGGAAAGCTGTCTTTCAATGCCAAATGGATAAAGAAAATGTGGTACATTCACACAATAGAGTATTACCCAGCCATTTTAAAACAATCACATTATGAAATTTGCAGGCAAATGGACAGATGAGGAAAAGATCATCCTGAGTGAGGTAACACAGACCTAGAAAGACAAACATGATATGTATTCACTATAAGTGGGTATCACTTATAAATTACAGGATCAGCATGCTATAAACCACAGACCCAAAAGAAGCTAAATATCAAGGATGACCAAAGTGGTGATGCTTGAATTTCACTGAGAAAGATAAATAGATTAGATAGTGGTGAGGATGAGGGAACAGGACTGGGTTGAGAAAGGGGTATGGATAGGAACAGGAGGTATGAGATAGTGGGAGGAAAGAGGGACAGAATAGTGGGAGGGACAATTGGTGGGGGTAGCATCTCTTGGATAAGCTATAAACCTAGGACAGTGGAAACTCCCAGGAGTCTATGAGGGTAACATTAGTTAAGTCTCTGAGTAATGGGTAATATGGAGCCTGAATTGGCCATCTCCTGTAACCAGGCAAGACTTCCAATGGAAAGATAGGACATCAGCCCATCCACAAAACCCTAGTCCCACAAAATGTGTCTTTCTTACAAGATGTTCAGGGGTGAAAGATGGAACAGCATTTGAAGGGATGACCAACCAATGACTGGGCTAGCTTGAGACTCATGTCATGTGAGGGAGCCTTCACCTGACACTATTAATGATGTTTTTCTATACTTGCTGACAGGAGCCTAGCCTAACTGTCACAAAAGAGGCTTTACACAGTAGCTCATGGAAACTAATGCAGAGACACACAGCCAAGCATTAAATGGAGCTTGGAAAATCCTATGAAATAGGGAGAGGAAATATTCAAGGAGCGAGAGGGCCCAAGGGCACCACAAGAAAAGCTACAGAATCAATTAACTGGAGCCTACAGGTGCTCATAGAGACTGAACTGCTAACCAGAGAGCATGCATGGGATGAGCCTAGGCCCTCTGCACACGTGCAACAGTTGTGCAGTTTGATTTTCATGTGGGACTTTTAATTTTAGAACAGGGGCTGTCTCTGGCTCTATTGCTTATCTTTGGATCCATTGCCCCTAACTGGGGTGCCCTGTCTAACATCAATATAAAATAGCCTAGTTTTAGTACAACTTGCTATACCCAGGCTAGTTGATATGTATGGGAGGCCTTCCATTTTCTGAGGTAATGGTGAGGATGGAGAGACTTGAGTTATGGGGGATATAAAGGAACTTGGAGGAGAGGAAGCTGCAATTGGGATGTAAGATAAATAAATGAATTAATAAAAAATTCATATCTATGACTTATATATAAAAATAGGGAATCTACTTCATTATTATTTGAAAAGTGATACTGTATCTTATAGTAAGCCATAAGAGGGTAGAGGAAGTGCTGGCAGAGGGCCTGAGATGGGTGTTAAGTTCAAGAGCAGAGGTGATTTTTTTAATGCTTCAAGACCATGAATGAAATATTATGTATATAATTTGTACTCATAATAACAAACATATTCTCCAAGGAAACATTAAGACAAATAGCTTCTTTAACTCTTTTATACCTTGATCATATCTCAGCTTGATGAATCCATAAAAAGGGAAGGTAAGATTGATGTTAGACAGATCAGTAGGGCAATCATGTAGTTTATTATATATTTATGACTCCAAAAGATCAAAGGATGTTTTTATGCTCATAGCTTGGCAAATGTATCTCACCACACTCAGATATGTTCCAAGTGACTTCAGTGGGGAAGGGAAGAGATCTGGCAGTGTGCCTGTAATGCTATTTGGCAAGACATTGAATGATGGTGAGAATCGAGAACACAGTAACATACTGTGTTCCATGTATACACATACACACTCTATATATGTATGCACACATTCACTGGTATATAGGAAATGTGTGACTATCTACATACTGTATGCAAATATGGCAAACTATTACATAATCAGGGTAATTAGATTTAAATACTAGTGTGTGGATATATCAATATATTTTTGAACATGAAAGGTCTTTAATATTATTTCATCTCACAGAAATTTCATGGAAATTGCAAAAGAAAATGTTACCAATAAAACACTATATACTTTAAGATGCATATGGTCTAATTGCTTTCAGTTTAACTGACTAAAATTTGAATCATGTGCAACTTGAGTATCATTACATAGTTTAGAAAGGACTGATTGACTTCTACAACTGTGGCCTCCCAGTCTCGTCTTGTCCAGCAATTATTTTATGTGTATAAAGTGCATACTAGGATGTGATTCAGTCTGAATAGTTTTACTATTAAGAATCCTATTATCAGGATTACTTAAATTATCTAGCACCCAATTCTCAAATCATGCTTTAACTTAAAATATGAAAATGGTTGACTTTCAAGTTTTTATATATTGAAATAATCATTTTCTCCCTCGTAAATATTAACAGATTGTTAAAACTACAACAGCCACTTATTTGTATTTATTTCAAGATAATGAAATCTGGTACCAAAGAAGAACTGACACATTTGTTTTTATTATGTACTATTAGCAATAACTAAGGTATAGGGTCACTCTAAGTACCAATTATAGATGAATGGATAAAGAAAAATGTGGCATATATACAAAGCAAAATATCCATACATAAATAATAAAGAAACATTGTTATTTGCCAAAAGTTGATAGAACTAATTGACAATGAATTAAATAAAATAAGGGAGGTAGACAATACTGCACATTCTCACTCATGTATGAGAGTTTTTATTTACTTATGATAAGTTTTAATACTACATGCAAATATGCATTTGTGGATTACTTGGTGCACAGGAATTTAGATGCCTATCAAGGCCATAAGAGGGTGTCTGATAATTTGAAAATGAGCTTATAGATGTAATGAGCAGCTTGAGTTGAGTTCTGGGAACTAAGCCTGGGTGCTTTGTAAAAGTAGTATGAGCCCTTTCCCATTTAGGTATCTCTCCAACCCTTATTCACTTTTTATGAAAAGTTAACTTGAATTCAGAATAGTGTTCATCAAATTTTAAGAAATGGGTAGAAAAGTGGATTGAGGTGTTTGTGAATTCTGCACGTTGTAGGTTTGTTCTACAGAATCAATTTCATGCCCAAATGCACTATTGTGTATAGTTAGACATGCTGAAAAATCAGAGACATCAATAATTTCCAATATGTATTGAAAAACATATACTACACCTTTTGGTTATATATGGGGGTCACTTTTTTGGAGGGCGGTGTTCAAGACAGGGTTTCTCTGTGTGGCCCTGGCTGTCCTGGAACTCACTTTGTAGACTAGGCTGGCCTCGAACTCAGAAATCTGCCTGCCTCTGCCTCCCAAGTGCTGGGATTAGATGGGGGTCACTTATAAAAGAACACCTCTGTGAAATATATTTGGGGAATATGGTATGCAATCATTGGGCATTGTGATATCAGCACTCTCTAATTTGTCACAAGATGCATAGATTCAGTAGGTCCTTTAAACTCAGCATCAGGAACATGGCACATAACTGATGCTGTTGAACCTTTTTACCTGAAGGAACCATCATTGGACTAATAGTAATAAAAACTATTTGTTTGTTGTCTTTTATTAAACACTTGAGTCTTCTTACACATTTAAAATATTGATCCATAAATAGCTCTCATCAAATCCTTGAACATTGTTGGAGGACTGTCAAACTACATGGGAATACAGGATATATAATAGAGACAGTTACTGTACCAGAGGTGTCCAGTATTGAATTTATAAAATCTACATATATTATAATGTTAAAATACTTTTATTCAAATGATAATATTAATTAAGAAACAGTAATTCTAAAAAGCCAGTCTGTCCATTTTTCCCATTCAAATGTATTGCTTTTAACATCATGGCTGCTTTTTATGTTGGTTTAATTTCAAAAGACTAGTGGATAAGGGCTTTCTAAGAAAAATATTTGTGGTGCTAGCATAAAGCAGCATTCTGATCCCCAGAACACAAATTTAAAGGGGTAGAAGGAAATAAAGAAGGAAAGAATAAAAGAAAAAGAAATTAGCCACCCAGTCTAGCTAAACCAGCAAGCTTCACATTCAATGAGAGCTTATCTGAAAATGTGCAAAGAATGGTAGAAGATACCTAACGTTGACCTATGAACTTCACAAACACACACATGTACAGCGCAAATACATGCACACATATATGTACACACATATATGTACAAATACTTTAATATGCCCACATAAACACATAGAAAACTTGACCCATGCTGTACCTGGGCTTCACGCCCTTATTTCCTATAGAACTTATAATGTAGACAAGAGAAACTTTGTTACTAGTCACTAGTTAAACATGTGTTATTCTCAAATGTTATTTGTAAATATAAATTTTTGATTAAATTTGGAACATAATTGGCATCAATTTGTATATTATATATATATATATTATATATGCATATATATAATAAAAAGTAAAGAGAGGCCATGGATTTAGAAGAGAGCAAGGAGGGTTTGGATGAATATAAGGAAAGGGGAAAATGATGTAATTATATTATAATATAAAAATAAAAGTAATTAAAAATTTTAAAATTAAAAATTTTTAAATTATTTTACAAACATAAAACATTTTGTCCTTGTTTAAACAGAATTTAGAAATAGTCTATAGGTTAAATTTTGAATAATTGTTTCTGAAGAATCTTTTTCTTTTCCTCTCTTTTCTAAAATTTACTTGATCCAATTGTGTTCATTAATTTTCACCAATTTGCTCATACATAAGCACATAAGCAAATAAACATACATAAGATTCTGAGACTAAGACATGGCACAGGCAATCAATATGGGAACAGTTGATAGTATCTTTCCACCTGTCTTTCCATATGCAGAGAACTGTCTTAAAATTTCAAATTTAGTACTATATATCCCCTTCCCTCTCCTGGAGTTAGAGTTGAAAAAATTCTCCCTACTGTAGGAATCAACTAACCAAGCAATCAACTGGTTACTTTTGGTTTCAAAGACTTCTCACCTGGAATAACTGAGTTGAAAGTCAAATCACAGTCACTGCAAAGGTCCCAGAATTCTCAGCATTTCTGATGGAAATGAGTAGAGGTGATCTAGTACTCAGGAAAGACTTGTTAGGATAGCAGCAGGAGCCTGTGCTAGGTCCCCCTTACTCTATTTTCTCCATGTTCACCTCTTCCCTACTCTAGAGTGAGACTTTTAACTGCTCCTGCATGGGAAGACCATTCTCTATGATACGACTTTACAGATTTAACCTCCTTGCAGACATGTAGTAATCCCAGCTTTCTGTGAACTGAACTTGGCATGCAGATGGCTAAATGGTGCCTCAATAGCACCTCCCTGAGCTTTCTGGAACAAGGTGTGTGCTTGGTACCCACAAGGTCATTCACCTCCCATAACGAACTGATTCTTAATTCTTAAGGATAACATTCCTACTGGTTTCTGCTATCACCATTTACCACAAATCAACAAAAGCATCCCTTCCTTACCCAGAGTATACAAACAGACAAGGAGCTCCTTATAGAGATTCCATGGTGTTTAAAAAGAAAAACATTAGAAAGGATTGTGTACTTTTTTGAATTAAAATACTGGGGAAAATTTTACACATGGGCCCTGTATTCACAGCATTGTGACCCTTCCTCTCTCCTCTCCACTTCCTCCCATGTTCTTCTCTCCATTTCAAATTCATGATCTATTTTTTATTTATTATATTTTACAAATGTAGACATACATATTCATATAAACATATGCATAAAAACATGAATGCATTTAATCAGTCAATGATTTATTAGAGGCAGAACAATAGTACTAGGTCAGAAAGCTCTCCTGTTTAGTTTCTAGCCAAGCTTCTGCCATCTTGGAATTTTAATAATATCCAAAGAAGAAACTGCTTCTTCATCTGTTCCAGACTTCATCAATTGTGTAGCAATTCATGCTCCCAAGATTCCAGCTTGTTGGTTTTTGTTGTTGTTGGTGGTGGTAGTGGTTTTGCTTTGTTTTGTTTTTTAGATAGAGTAACATCATTAATTTGGAAGACAGACATCCTGATTTTTGCTGAGTATTGCTCAGGAAGACAGGGCCAATGCCTTCCTGACAAAGCATATGGGTTTATCCCAGATCCTCACATACAAGGTTCAAATGAGGGAAGTAACAGGATTCAGTTTCTCCTTCTGGCTCTCTATTGCCAGTCAGTTAATGCTGAACCCAAGGCCATGAGTAAGTAGAGCAGCATTATTTTTGTAAGATTTCATCATAGCTATAGATACCATCTAATAAACACACAAAAATTACTTAGGTACTGCTATCTGGGCCTGTCCACTCAAGAAGTTGGATAACTGTCACAGTGTATAATGTTTAAATGAGAGGTATCCTAGAGAATGAAATTTATATTATCATATGGAAGAATTGCTTTAAGACCTTTTGCTTGAAAGTGACTTTATGCTTGCTGGATCCAGGCAATCCTTTGATATTCATTTTTTTTATTTTTATTAGATATTTTATTTATTTACATTTCAAATGATATCTCCTTTCCTGGTTTCTCTTCTGAAAAAAAATCCCCTATTCCCTCCCCCTTCCCCCTGCTCACCCACCCACCCTCTCCTACATCCTTGTCCTGGCATTCCCCTACATTAGGGCATAGATCCTTCACAGGACCAAGGGCCTTTCCTCTCATTGATGACCGACTAGGCCATCCTCTGCTACATATGCAGCTGGAACCATGGTTCCCACCATGTGTTCTCTTTGGTTGATGTTTTAGTCCCTGGGAGCTCTGAGGGTACTGGTCAGTTTATATTGTTGTTCCTCCTATGGGGCTGCAAACCCCTTCAGTTCCTTGGGTCCTTTCTCTAGATGCTTCATTCCAATGGATGGCTGTGAGCCTCTACTTCTGTATTAGTCAGGCACTGATGTCCATTTAAAGGAAATAAGTAGAAATTCCCTTTACTGAAGAGAACATCACGAAAATATTGGCGATAGGATGATCACAAGGAAGCACAAGGGGCTTTAACTCCTAATAGAATAACAAATATAGCCAGGAAAAATGCCTGTCCTTTCTATAAGTGTTGTGGTGAATTTGTTTTGGCTTCTCTTTCTTCTCTTCACCACAGACTCTTTTTCCCTTCCTTGATTTCTTCCTCTTTTTCTCAGCAGTCTAATATGCCCATCATTTAGATATCAGCAAAGAGACACTTGTAAAATTTAGGAATTTCCTGAGTGCTGCTGCCAATTTGTACTATCTAAAAAGTCAGTAATTTGGAACCATCTGAACTTGGAGAAATTAGTTGCAAATACACATGCATTAACTATACAGGTGATTATATCTTATATACATTAATGTTTTAATTAAATTAGAATTGCATAATGTATTCTATCTCTTCCTCCATCCAATTACTTCAGCCACCTTTTCCAAATACTTCCCATTTCCCCACTATTTTCAAGTTGATTACATTATTGTTGTATATGTATGAACAAATACATATGTATGTGTGTGTATATAAATATGTATGAACAAATATGAATAAATGTAACTTACTGAGTCCATTTGTTGGTATGTATATGGTTTTGAGGATGACCATTCTGAATCTGAAAAGAAACAAAATCATGGGCTCTTTTCCTTGGGAGAAGCTAATTTACCTTTTTTGATTGATTACTCATTAGTTGCCTGTGGTTCTTTGTCTAATAGTGAGACCACACAACGTTTGCCCTTCCATGTTGACATGTCCATTAACAATGACATTGCTCTGGTCTTATTTAGTCAGCCATTTATACGACAAACTATTGCATAATGTATCCAACTGTCTGGTTTTCTGGTTCTTAAATTTTTTTTTTGCTCCCTTCTCTGAAATGTTCCCTGAGCCGCAGATACATGAGATGCAAAATTTGCAGAGGCTCAGATCTACTGAATCTATTAATCTCTATATTATAACTAGTTGTGAATTTCTGTGATGGTCTTCATTTGCTGCCAAAAGAATGTGCTTTGATGATAGGTGTTAGCCACACTTATCTGTGATTATAAGGATATGATTTAGAACATAGTCAGAAATTATGCTGGCCAGGGGCTGGAGAGATGACTCAGCTGTTAAAGAGCACTGACTCCTCTTCTGAAGGTCTTGAGTTCAAATCCCAGCACCCACATGGTGGCTCATAACCATCTGTAATGAGACCTGATGCCCTCTTCTGGAGTATCTGAAGACAGCTACAGTATACTCAAATGTAATAAGTAAATAAACCTTAAGAAGAAGAAGAGGAAGAAGAAGAAGAAGAAGAAGAAGAAGAAGAAGAAGAAGAAGAAGAAGAAGAAGAAGAAGAAGAAGAAGAAGAAGAAGAAGAAGACGACGAAGAAGGTTATGTTGGTCTAGCAAAGAGGTAGTGATAGAGATTTTAAGATCTGTGACTTTACTAGAACCTAAAAAACTGACCAGATTTCCAGTGCCCAGCATGATTTCTCTCCTCTTGAGCAGCAATACCAGGAAATAAACATTTTCAGCTCTTTCCTGGGTTGGATTCTTTAGTCCATATATCTTCTTCTAAGTTCTCTTTGCTTTTCTACTGTGTCCTGATAGGTACTAGGCTCTTCATGGAAAATATGTGTACCAAGTCTTTATGAGATTTTTCAAGTCCTGTAATGAGGGTGGCATTCTAGCCACTCAGAAATAGTCTTGGCTATAGAAATGCCTCAAAGTATTCTTTCATTCGTATCTTCTTACTACATCAGGCTCTTTGGTTGAGGCTCTACATTACCACAATGTAATATGATACCAGCTATAGACATAGTTTGCATGCATTAACCCTTTCTCTTCACTTGTAATAATTTGGTGTTACTTGTGTACAATACATGCATTTATGTGTCAGTCTAGCATAAATTTCACTTCTAGCTTAACATATCTTATGTTATTCTAGATAAAGATCCTACTGGGACAAACTTTCCAGAGAAGACCACAGCTTAACCATTTATTGCTCCTGAAAGACTATCAATACAATATTAAAGGATCCAAAACATGTAAAACACTTCTTTGAAAGCAAAGGGTGTTTATCTGATTTTAATTCTTGCAAATTGGAATTAAATATCATGAGAGGAATTAGGTCCATGGCAGGTCAATTATTCTCAGTAGAATGAGAACTGGTGGTCACACATAGGAAAGAGAAATAACAGATAGTGTAGTTTGTGGCAAGCAAGTCAGAAATGAAAGAATTCTAAGTCACAGTGCATGGGAGGCAGATCAAGTCATTGTTTTCATGCTTTTCCATTCACTACAACTTCCAAAAGTACCAGTGAGAAAGATCATCTAATATCTGATCCCATTGATTTGAGCTTTCTCAGTTGAATATCAATTTTAAAAGTATTTTACTACATTAACTAGCATACCAAGAAGTAAGAACGATCTATATATTTTTGTCCTTACAGAACAAGCAAAATGCAGTCAACATTATGTTTTCCAATTAGGAACATGGAGCATATCCCATAATCATAAAGTTCATATCTAATACACTCTCATAAATATGGGAACATTGTCAGAGATTGAGAACTAGAGAGATCAAAAAGCTAACAAATGTGCCCAGAGTAATATGGATACCAAGTTTTAAACAAGAATCTTTCTGGGTTTTCTATATCACAGTATTTTCTCTCTGTAATGCCGATTAAGTATATTAATAATGAGGGTAATCAAGAGAGCAAGAGTGAGAAACCTTAACATTAATTGAGTGTACATTGGCTAGAATGATGGCATATGTGTTATTTCATTCAGTCCTCAGTTGCAAATCAGACTGTTCTTTATAGTTTTATCTATGAAAGTAAAGAAACTTAAAAAAAATCAAGTAACAAGAACATGGAGCCAAAACTTATTCTAAGCCAGATTAGCTCTGCTCAGGCGTTACTATATCCTAAGAAACAATTCCTATCTGAAGAAATGTAATGTGCTAATGCACAAATGAACACTTGTATGTGTTCATTTCCATACTAAAATTTCTCTACGGTGATCAATACTATTGTAAACACATTAAGCATTTGTAGGAGCTAACATGAGACAGAATTCCACCACACTTCTTCAATTTGGAAGCATGAGAAGAGTACTGAGGTATGCAGCAGGAACATACAATAGGACAGCAGGATCAGAAGTGTCCAACAGGATCCTCAAGCACTTCTGATACAGAGATACATGCAGCAAAATGTTAGGGACCTGAGAGATGACTCAGTGGTTGTCCAAAAACCTGACAACCCAACTCAAATCACTGAGATCCTGGTAAAAAGCCTTATAGGGTGATATGCATCTGCAATTCCAGAATTTCACCTGGAAGATGCAGACCAGGAACAAAAGAATCATCTAGAGACTAAAATGACAGCTATCCTGTAATACACAGTTCTCCGCGATAATGGAAATTCTGCAAAACCTGAAAACTGCTGTTGAGAGGAATAGCACCTGTACGCTGTCCTCTGATACTCAAAAACATCTTGAAACATGTCTGGGACCCTTCATAGGATAAAATACTAACTAGCTAATTTTAAAACATCATTCTTCCATATAGTTTCATTCTTAGTTTGTGTTTTTTACAAATATTCTTGAAATTATATATATATATATATATATAATTTATATATATATTAAATTTAAAATTTATATATAATATATATTCAAGTATTTCTTTAACTAAAGTTCTGTTTCCAGCTATTCATAGCTATTACAATGAGAAAGTTTATATATCATATGTGTGTATGTGTGTTTTATGGACCACTGGGTTTTAAGTATTTTTCTTGGACCTTGAATGCTGTTCAAAGTCAGAGGGCTTGCCTAGGATATACAACATACTGGGTTTGATCCCAAACACCACAAAACATAACACACACTCACACAGACACACACACACACACAGAGTGAGAGAGCAAGAGAGCGAGAGAGAGAGAGAAAGAGAGAGAGAGAGAGAGAGAGCGAGTGAAAGAGAGAGAGAGAACTTAATAAGTATTGTTATGTTAACACAATCCACTAATGGTGATTTTTTTTACATACATTTTAGAATAGAAATTTCAGTTTCACAGAGCTAGGGACTTAACATAGTTACACATGCCTTCTGAAGACCACTCTATCTCCTGCTCAGATTTTCATCCCCGTCATTTTCCTCAAGGTCTCTTTCAATTGCTGGCAATGCTACCAACTACTACCAGCCTAATGAGACAGCTTTGCCCTTGTAATATATGTCATACAAGCAGTACAACATGAAGAATACACTTGGAAGTGTTCCATTTCTGGGGTTATGTAAATATGGAAACCCACAATTTTGTTCTTCAAAAAGTAATAAATAAATAGTGTGTGTGTGTGTGTGTGTGTGCGTGTGTGTAAAGCCAAAATATATTTAGCTGCAGACACACAGCACATAGGACTCTAACAATTACTTGCAGAGTAAATACATGAACAGTTCTCAACATTCTTGATTGAATGTTGTGCATCTTCTTTAATTTGCTCACTCAGCTTAATAGGGGAGACTTTGGTTAGGTCATTAATGATGCCAACACATCTAAGGACCAAGTTCTTTGAAGTCACTTAGCCACCCTGGTGCACACTGGTGGTAGTGCCTTTGGTCCCTATGCAGCCAGTTCATTATTAAGCTTATTAGTTCATCAGCAATTAATTTAATTATCAGGGTTATTAATATATTTGGATTCTTACAGCTATTAATACAACCAAACCATTTTCATTCCTATTCATTTAAAATGGGTTAATGAGTTAGAAGATAAGTAACAAATTATTTTTTGATCTTCATAACACAAGCAGACTCAGATGACTTGTGAGGAGAGAATCTATACAAAGGAAGAGAAGTCATGCTCGGGCATGGGCTTTCATCAAAGCAGGGCTAGATCTTTGTAGCAAAGTTGGAAACATCTAGAAGGAGATTAGGTATAATGCATAGCTGTACACAGTTTATTATGACTTTGAAATTTCATCACACGTTTAGTACATCAACTGCTGGGGAAAGCCACTTGTGCTAATTTTATTCTCATGGTTGTGGATGACATGAGAGGGTAAAAAGCAAATTATCTTAGAACCTTTGGGCACTTGTTGTTGTTTGTATTTTTCCTAAAATTATGGTGACAAAAAAGCCCAAATGTTACACTTCAACTGAGAATTAACATGCATTTTTCAGCAAGAACAAAAAAAAGGTATAAATTATGTCTGATTGAACAAACACAACTCCACTGTTGAACAGCCAGTCAATGGAGAGGGCAGGGAAAGGCAATGGAGCAAGGTAATGTGTAATCTCCCCAGTCAATGGGCTGTGGGCAGGCCTGGGCGGCCCATTGCTGGAGGTGTCAGGGAGATAAATAGCAGAGTGTCCTCCTCAAAAATATGATTAATACCCTCCTCGGTCCACTGCTGAAGATGTAGTGGGTGCAGCTGGTCTGGACAGCAGTTGCATAGAGGGAAAATCCAGGACGATGGCAACAGAGCAGAGAGGGCAAAGAGGAGGACACATAGCCACCAGAGAAGGACTGCTGAAGCCTGACGCTTGGGGAGGGCTCCACAATGACCAGAAGTCTTCTTATGCTGCAGCTTAACTAACACTTAGGAGCCTCTCATGCACATGCACCTGAGCCTCAGAGGCCATGACCTTGACTGGAAAAGATAAGCAGAAGTTGCATTTTTTTGTGGAATATAGATGCCACCCCGGAAACAGTGAGTGATCTTGAAAAATCATGCTATTTATGGGGTGACTACTTATGTGACTAGCACACTCCCTTCAAACTTTATTTAATCCTCACTGATCACTGTGTGGTAATCGGGTTAATTTCTGCTTCTTTGCATGAGGAAGGTGAGGTCCAGAATATGAGGCTCAGGACTCCAGGCTTATAACTATTCTTTCTTTTCATCAAACTAGTCAGTCATTCCAGAGGTAGAGAAAAATTCCTAGGACAAAATTCATTTTGACTTTCTTTGGGTTCTTCCCATCATTCTTTCTGCCTGAGTTTTCAAAGAATTTGGTCATCCCTTCCACCCCATTTTTCTTTTTTGGGGGGGTTATTACATATATTTTATTTAAATGTCATATGATATCTCCTTTCCCAGTTTTCCCTCCAAAAAGAAGAAAAAACGAAAACAAATAAACAAAAACACCCTCTTCCCTCCCCACTCCCCCTGCTTACCAACCCATCCTCTCCCGCTTCCTGGCCCTGGCATTCCCCTACGCTGGGGCATATAATTCCATCAAAAATAACCTTTCAAGTATTCCCAGCTTAGTATTCTGTTATGCAAACAATGCCAATATGTTATGAAAACAATGGCTACCAATGCATGTGTTCCCCACTTCACTGGTAGAATGTAGACAAAACTGATATTTTGGGGCAATAGAATTGTTAAATTCTCTTTATCAGGTATCAGTCATCTTGACTGTTTAAGGTACTGAAATGTTGATAGTGCAAGTTCAAATGTGGCTGGTATCAAAGGGAGCCAGGATATTGACCGAAAAATAGAAGAGAGTACAAGAAATCTACTTTTACCCACAACTATTATCTCCCTGCACATTGTTTTTAAATGCAGTGAACTTATGCAGATATTTATAAAATTTGGCCTAACACTAAGATTCTCAAACTGAAACAAAATTGAAAAAGAAAGTTCAAGTTCTCTATAATAAGACCTGTTATAAGTTACTCTCCACAAACATATGATGAATTTCTAAACAATAATTTCAATAACAGAGATTTGAGGCAGAATGTTATCACATGAAGCTCATATTTGAATCTCATAGATGGTGGTCATGGTAACTTGCTTTTAAGCAAATTGAAAGAGGGTGGAGGGGAGTCCTCACTTCATCATCCCAAAGATTCGGTGATCTGACCTCAAAAATCAAGGTTAGACTGATATATTTCTTGTGTTTAAAAGTATATACTTCTCATAATCTCTCCAAGGTGCTCAGTGGAATTTATTTCTCATTGTGATCTCTGATCAGATCTTTTCCACTGTTAAGCTTCTATGTGAACATGAAACCCAGAACCCTGCTAAAAGATTATGTTCTTATTGGTAGTTCTGGTATAGAATCTGGAAGTTTACATTTACAACAGACTTTTAGAGGAAGGTTGTGATGTCACTGATCCAGAAGTGACATGGCCTTTCTATTATATATATTAGGTAGTGATGTTAACCAAAACATGAGTTGTGGGAGATGCAGCCAAGATTGGAACTCAGAAATGCTTGACCATAACACACATACTTCCATTGTACCAGTACTTTTCCAAAGAGGCTATGCCTTTCAGCCTTAAAAGCTTTAAGATTTCTTCTGAGGAAGTAGAAAATATAAAATTGGGAGCTAAATTTCTGGAGCCACAACTTATATCTCAGGCAGAGTGATCTAACCATAAATTCTCCAGAATCTCTTAATGCTAGTGTATCCTTATGACATTTGATGCTATGGTAAAATCTTTGAGGAACTTCTCAGTATAATTTGTTTAAATGAAATACATGGCTGAGTATAGCATCACAAGATCGAACCAATTAACTACAGTCACAGATTTTCTAAAAGGCAGAGTCTAGGGGCTAGGAACTTTCACAGCAACACAACAGCTAGGAACCGTAAAGGTCTTCTTAAACACTTTACTCAATCAAAGTAGCTTTAATAATACACTCTTTCCAGAGGATGATTAAGTCAAACATCAGACTCAACCTGTTTCGACATATCATTGAGATCAAGTCTCCTTTTGAGCTCTGGCAGATTCATACTAAATGGCCATTGGCCCAAATCTCACATCCTCATCTTGCATTCACAAAGTGAACAGCCAATAGAGGTGATAGTAGATAAAGAATCATTCTACAAGGGCTGATTTATTCTTTCATTTTGTGTTTTTATGGTTCAGGTTTTCCTGCTTGGTCTAGAAGTCCACCAACTGGATGTATATTTCAACATGCATCCCTATATAACTAGATGTATATTTAAATATAGCCTCCTATTGGCTAGCTAGAAATACAATCTTCAGATATTGTCAACCCTTCTTTATTACCATGTAGGCATTGGTAAATACATATATAGTAATATGTAGAAAATCATATATGTTTGTGTATTTGTGTAAATAGAATTACGTTCTTAGCTGTCGTCTTAACAATGAATAAAGTAAATAAAGAGGCAGTTCCAATTTTAACTTAGTTTGGGGCATATTATAAGACAGATTGATTTCTTGAAAATTCATAATATTTGAAGACTAAATAATTAAGGTTCTCCACTTGTTTAGCCTGATATTTGACTGTTATATGCATTTGCCCCAATGGGTGTTGTCTCAGCTTCAATTTCAATTTGTGACTGTGATTACAAACAAAGACTAAACAGAAACAAAAACAAACCTAACACAAACAAGTTAGGAGAGATAGATTTTATTTGACTCCCAGTTTCAGGATAGAGTTTGTCATTGCAGGGAAGGGATAGTGATACTTGAAGCAGCTCCTCCCTTTCCATCTATATTTGACAGTAGAGATCAATATGAATGCATGCATGCTGCTTTCTCTTCAGCTTGCTCTTGCACTCTATAGAATCTCAGATTGCATTGCTCAGGAAATGGTCCCATCACTATCAAAAAGGGTCTTCTGGCATCAACCAACCCAGCCTAGATAACCTCTCACAGAAATTCTCAGAGGTATTTTTTTCTTTTTTATTGGATATTTTATGTATTTATATTTCAAATGTTATCCCCTTTCTCGGATTCCTCTCTCCTCCCATTGATGCATGACAAGGCCATCCTCGGCTACATATGCATCTGAAGCCATGTGTACTCCTTTGTTGATGGTTTAGTCCCTGGGAGCTCTGGACGGGGCTTGGTTAGTTGATATTGTTGTTCTTCCTATGAGGTTACAAACCACTTCAACTCCTTCAGTCCTTTCTCTAACTCCTCTATTGGGGACCCTGCCCTCAGTCCAATGGTTGGCTGTGACCATCTACCTTTGTATTTGTAAGGCTATGGCAGGGCCTCTCAGGAGACAGCTGTATCAGGCTCCTTTCAGCATGCACTTCTTGGCATCCACAATAGTGTCTGGGTTTGGTAACTGTTTTTGAAATGAATCCCTAGGTGGGACAGTCTCTGGATGGCCTGTCCTTCAATCTCTGCTCTATACTGTATCTCCATATTTGCTCTGGTATTTTGTTCTCCTTCTAAGAAGGACCAAAGTACCCACACTTTGGTCTTCTTTCTTCTTGAGATTCATGTGGTCTAGCTAAGCAATTCCTTTGAGTGTGCCAGGAGGCATGGCTTCTAGAGAATTCTACATAGACAGTTAGTATTCATCATGATATGTGCATATGAATACCCACAGAAGAGCAAACTGTTGAGCATTGAGCATTTCCTAAGCATTGTGGCTCAGGTATTTCTGTCTACTTTCAGCTTAGGTTAATAGGTATGGTTAGCAGAAAATCTTGAGCTTGGTTCGGTAATCCACAATTGTTTCAAACACTGTTGTCCCAAAGCATCACATTCATAGGAATGTAACATAAAGTATGTCTTTCCATTTCCTTTTGGTGGACTCTTCCCACAGGAAATGCATTTCTTATCAGTTGTTCCCTTTCACCAAGAATATTAAGAGGAAAAATTATTAAGAAAATGGTGAAATATATGAATTCATGTACATTAAAGTTTTGTATACATGAAAAACCAAAAGCTTTTTACATAAGTAAATGAAATCCACATTCTGAAGAATATGAAGAGTGAGTTGTTATGTCATATGTATAAAATATTTTTATGATATGTGAAATTTATTTAAAATTATTAAATTTTTCATTAAATGAAATCATGAATTTCTCAGTGGACTCATCATTAACTTAGCCTTTTTTTTCCTGAAAACTATAAATAACACACTGATGACATACAGCTGGTACAAAGAGTGATAAATTGGTTATCACTGGCTATCAAGAGCACAGCACTACCTACACAACTGTTGATGGTGTATATGAATGTGCATTTTTAGGTTGTGTGTGTGTATATGTGTGTGCTTTGTTATTTTATGATGAACCAAAATAGCCCATAATAGTGATAATGGGACAATGATTCTATGTAAATGTGATTTTGATGTTTTCTCAGAATTTTTGCATAATCAAAAGAATGTAGAAAGGTTTGAGCTTTTACAAGAAAAACGATTTGAGTTTAACAACCATAAAAAAATAGCCTACTTGACTTAAACAAATCTCATTTCCTTGATTCACTATCTCAGTAGACCCCTCACAGTGAAGTGGGTTCTGAAATAGATTTAATATTATATTGTAGAACTCTGGATGGGAAGTCAATATTTAGAGGTGCCCCTTTAGTCTTATGGAGATATTTCACTTGAAATTGAAACTAAAGAGACTAAAACAAAACAAAATAAACAAACAATTACAAAGTAGAAAGTCTGATATCATCCTCCATCCTCTCCTCCTGAATTCATAATTCCTTCTTAGGCAAAAGAGTAAATAAATCCACGGACTTGGGACCCCATGCAAATACAAGATGCTTTCAAAGGCCCTGGTTAATGAGGAATCTTTTAAATGTCACATCTACAGTGCAAATTAACCAATATTGCATAGGAAAATCCCTCACAAGAACTCTGGTCAATGGTTTATGACAAAAAAATTAATGCTTTCTGTCAAGAAGAAGGGTTAAGTTTAGTATTAATCATAAATTGACCTTTAATTGCCAAACAAAAGCACTTTGTTATTTCACTACAATCCCGAACTCACCCTGAGCATTGGAAAAAAGTCATAATTTGCTTAGTATAAATATATTAAAGTATTAAGCCCACTCTGCCACTCAATTAGTAAACATGTCAAGGGGTGGGTGAGTTATTCATGGTTCAGAGGGCCAGCCCCTTTTTTGCAGGGAACTTTTTTCACTCTAATGAAATGATGGATAATCTGGAAGTAGGTGCTTTAAGAAGATATTAATCATTCTCTGTGCTAATGTTAATCATCCGTTCCATCATCTCCAGATGCCATGGATCACCTTCCTCTGAGACAAAGGGCATCTAAGCCTGAGAGTCCTTTTGATCACCTTTCTACAGGGACCAACACGTGCAGCTGACAGGAAGATAGCTCCAGATTCTAGGGCATCCTTAAGGTAAAAATGGCAGGTGCATTATAAAACTCTTTTCATGGAGTGCTGAGAAACACAGGCTGGGGTCTTTATAGGGTCCTAATTATTTACACGATTGTTATTGTTGTTTCTGCAATGGATGGCACAGACCTAAACTAGAGAATAAACACAGGTAGGACACAGAAACCCATGAAGGGAAAGATGTTATGTGGGCATGTGTAGAAAACTACCTTTCTAGTCTAATCTTACAAAATGTTAGATTTTTTTGGAGGCACTTTAATTCTTGAAATGTCTCTGATGACTCCTTCAGTTCATCAAATATAGTGCCTCCAGAGAGACTTCTGTTCAATTGAACACTTTTCATTGGCCAGTGGTCTTTGTTTAGAGTGGAAAGAGATGTTGAGTAAAATCTGAGGACAGTGTTTGGAGATTAAAAGTGTACTTAACACTGATCATCAGTTCTGCCAGCTTCAGAGACCCTACTGCCTGAAGAAAATTTGAAATGATTACACATCCCAAGTGGATGTTAAATTGCCTCTGAATGTTATTCCTGGGAAGAATGAGTAACATTCCCATTATTACCATTCTATATGTGAAACTATTAGGAATCCCAGAGT
This sequence comes from Mastomys coucha, assembly GCF_008632895.1. Classification (NCBI taxonomy): domain Eukaryota; kingdom Metazoa; phylum Chordata; class Mammalia; order Rodentia; family Muridae; genus Mastomys; species Mastomys coucha. Next base: position 59,541,610 of record NW_022196904.1, read on the forward strand.
TAAGTAACATTTTTATAAGTATGAGGAGCTATTCTCTAAAATCTAAGTCTGCAAATAGTGAGATCTAGGAATGAAGTAATTACTAATGAGGTCAAGTGACCTGTGCATGTGGACAATTCATATGGTATGTCAGAGTACTTGAACCTGCTCATGAATATTGAATAATATTATTGCATGTGAATACCACAAAGAGCCAGAGGCTCATCGCTGACAGGCCAGAGAATAGTGGTTATTTTTTTCTCTCAAATGTGGACCAACAGTCACTCTGCCAGATGGGTTGGTGTTTCTTTAAATATATAAATATATAAATAAATGTACACATTTAAATTTATATGTAAATTCCTTCTTTTCTCTGTTTGTTTCTTTCTTTGTTCCTTGCTCCTTTCTTTGTTCCTTCCTCTCTCTCTCTCTCTCTCTCTCTCTCTCTCTCTTTCTTTTTTTCTTTCTTTCATCCCAACCACAATTTCCCCTTTCTCCTCTCCCCGTCTCTCTCCTCCACCTCACCACTGACCCTCCCCCATCCACTCCTCCTTCCATTCTCTTCAAAAAAGGGCAGGTCTTCCATAGATTAATACCTATGTAGCTTTTGTTAGGGGCACTTTAATCCTTGGTCAACTGTGGTATATCAAGTTACAGCAACACTAGGAATCTCCCCTTTTATTGAGGCTGCCCAGTAACCTCAATACTCCTATCAGGCAGACCAGAAGGTAGAAAGGGTCCCTAAAGCAGACAAAGAGACAGAGACAGCACTTGATTTCACTTTTAGGGATCCCACAAGAAGAACAAGCCACACAACTGAAACATGTAGGCAGAAGGCCTAGTTCAGTCCTATGCAGGCTCCTTGGTTTTCAGTTCAGTGTATGTGAGCTCCTATGAGCCCAGATTTGTTGATTATTTGGGTTTTCTTTTGGTATTCATGACCCTCCTGACCTCTATAATTCTTCCCTCCATTTTCTACAGGATTCTCTGAGCTCTAATATTTGGCTATGGGTTCCTGCATCTGTTCATACCATTGCTAGGTGAAGCCTTTGTGGTGACAATTGAGCTAGGCACAAATCTATGAGTTTAACATAATAGGAATAATTTTCTATTCTAGGTCTCTGGGCTATCCAATCTCTGGGTCTCCACCCTTGAGGTAGTTGGAAGGGAAGGCATGGATCTCAAACAGGACCAGTCATTGCTTAAACACTTCAACAATATCTCAACTAGCTTTACCCCAGCACATCTTATAGGCAAGAAAGCTTGTAGATCAAAAGTTTGGTAGCTGAATTGGGGTCCTAATCCCTTCAATGGAAGTCTTGCCTGATTAGTGTAGATGACCAGTTCAGGTTCTATATCTGGCATTGCTAGGGTCACCGTCATAGACTCCTGGAGTTTCCACTGTCCTTGGTTTCTACCTTATCTCAGAGATGCTCCCTAAATCCAGTTGTCTTTCCCAGCTCCCAGTTGTCTCCCTCCTTCCCTCCATCCCTCCTCCTCTCCCCACTTCCTCACCCCACCCCACTCCTCTCTCTCTCCATCCTTACACTATTAATAGAAATCTGTTTATATGGGTACATTTATAATGTACTTACTAGGTTCCTAACTCTTTCCTTCCTGCCTCTACTTTTGGGCTACATATCCTGTAATAGATTCATTGGGGGAGTTTAAATTTCCTTATCTTGGTCCCTGACATTATTATTTAATAATGTCTTCTTTCTCATGACCTAGATCAAATACATTTCTTACCATCTCATCATGTTTTGCTTCAAGTTCTTCCTTGTCCTTGTCTATTGTCTCACACCTCTGTCACTGATGTGCTTTGTATACAATACAAAGAATAAAATGTCAGTACATGTGGTACTAAATATAATGTACTTTTCTGGGCCATTAAAGCAAATAACTTATCAGCATCTTGAGATGTAAAAATGGGCTCAGAAATATTTACTAATGTCCTACTCTTCTTGTTCACTTATCATGTACTGCAAAGCATCCCCACTCTTCTCAAGGAGTAGCCTTTGAGTCACCAGAAGCATCCTCAATGGACCCCTGTCACTGTGCTCTAACAAGTGTTATTCACTCTTCTCCCTATTTTCCATTCTAAAAACTGAAGTTTTCCTTTATTCTCTTTTAAAAATTTCTAGGATTCCATTTAGTTTGATGTTTGTTTTATCCTCCAGAAGTGTGTTTCTCTACGAATGTGTCTTTGTTCAAGGTTCTTCTGCTCTAAGATAAAAGGGATTATCTTTTAAAAATTAAAGTTTTAGTGTCTTCTTCCCCTGGTTTTCAGGTGTGCACCAGATCCACTGTTTTTATATTATAGCTTTTAGGCTAATATTTTATAGAAATTCTGAGTGTTCCAGTGAGTGCCTGTGACTCTTATTCTTTCCCTTTGGGCTCATTTCCTTCTGTTGAACTGTCTTGTCCAGTTTTGATGAGATACTTTTGTTTTATCTTCATGTATTATATTGTGATATATTTTAGAAAACAAGTGAAATGAATGAGTGAATGAATGAATGAATGTAAAACTAGCCATTAGGGTAAAGGTTAAAAACTAAACTGTCATGTATATACTTGCTGTGAGAGGGAAGACCAGCTTTCACCAATGGAATAACTCTGAATATATCAAACACTCAGGGAAGGGCTCATATTCAGGAGTAACTGACAAACATAAAAGGGACTTCGAAGTATTTTAGTTGTATGTTGGTGTGTTTTCGTTTGCTTATGTTTCAAGAAAAAAAATTAACTCAGGATATTGAAGCATGCCTTTAGTCTCAGTGCTTTGGGGGCAAGGTGGACCTCTGAGTTTGAAGCCAGTCTAGTCTATATAGTGAGTTCGAGGTTGGCTAGAGTGAAACACAGACACCCTGTCTCAAAAACAAGCATATCATCTTCTCCATGATATCAGTTTTTGATCATCTGTAATCTTATAATTTACCTAGCCAGATATTCAGAATCAGTGTTCTTCAATATAAACCATCACAGTCTCATATGGCTAGATCTGTAGCTTTTTCACCATATATTAATATGAAAGCCATATGGATTTGGATCTTATCCTAACTGGTGGTATAACACCCTCTAAAGGTGCTGGGCAGCCACAATGAGCTGAACCACTTATTTATACACAAGATCAGTTTGGGAGTTCACCAAGCCTGTACTATATTACTATTATTAATTTTTTTTTATGCATGTATTATATAATATAAATTATATTTTAACATAATATCTATTATACTTTTAAATAATAGAATATATTATTTAATATATATTTTACTATATCATTAAAATAATAAAATAGTAGATAA
>NW_022196904.1:59545019-59610530 GCF_008632895.1 Mastomys coucha
CATATAATATAATATTAAATTATGAAAAAGGATTGTTATAATAGTACTATAAGTATCATGAATATAGTACTATATTGTGAATATAATTATTGTATTGTTCCATTAATTAATCATTTACTTATATTAAGTCATTTTTGAACTATGATTTTTTTCATTTATGAAGAGCTTTTTTGTATCATTGAATCATAAATATAGAAGATTCAATACTCATGATACTTATCATCTATGTCTAAAGTATACTTGACTCAGTTGAGTTATGTACCAGAAAAAAATCACGAAGAAGATATGGTAGAAATTATGGAATGTGAAATTAAAACAAACAAACCGTAAAGCCAATAATTCTGTCTTAGATGTAGTTTGCTATGTCCATCTCTTTCTCTGAAAAAAATGAACTAATTTCCTCTATAACATCAATGTCTAAAGCTATAGCTGAACATAATACTTTTCTTTCTTTCTTTCTTTTTTTTTTTTCTTGGTTTTTCGAGACAGGGTTTCTCTGTGTAGCCCTGGCTATCCTGGAACTCACTCTGTAGACCAGGCTGGCCTCAAACTCAGAAATCTGCCTCTGCCTCCCAAGTGCTGGGATTAAAGGCGTGCACCACCACTGCTTGGCCAATACTTTTCAAGGTAGATGCATTTCTACAAACTACTCAGGATATCTGAGGGCAAGGTAAATAGATTGAGGTAAAACAAGTGAGTAGGTTTCCTCTGCCCAAAACAGTGTTTTATTTACCAGTATATGTAAAGGGATTAACGATCATGTTACAGAAAGATAAAATGTAGTATTTCAGACTCAAATGATAGATGCTGAGCACTCTAGGATCTATATTATTATCTAGGAGAAAAGACCAGGATGTATCCTTGGCTAACTTTCCTTGGTGGAAGTTTATGTGTGGCACATACATGACATATGTAGTCATCTTTCTTTCATTGTAAAAATAAAATAAAATAAAATATAAAAAATAAAATAAAATGCTTGAGTTAGTTAACTAATAAAGAGAAAAGGTTTATATTTGTCTCACAATTTTGGAAGTTCCAATTCATGCCTAAGTAATAAGATTGTCTAAAGGATTGATGTGAGTCAGGAAAATATGTGATAAAGCTAAACTTCTCAAATAATAATGACTGAGTGGGGCATAGTCTTAGAATCCCATATAAAGAAGTGCCTTAATGACCTATAGACCTCCTTTTGTACTACCTCCTGACGTTTCTTACAACTTGTCTTGTAACCAAGTCTGTAATAAGTGGACTTGGGAGCATTTAAGATCCACATTCTAGCAGGTTCTCCCATTTCCTTATAGGGCAAACATTCATTGGTATCTGCCCTTCACAAGAAGAGGCTTTTTCTAGGGATTCTAAATGTTGTCATTAACAGTATAGCTCCCTAGTGCCTACCAATGTTTTTGGCAGTGTATTTTCAACCATTTCTCCATGAAAGTGTTCTCACCAAAAGGACTAAGGATATGAGGTCTTAAAGTTTCAAGCAATAGACAGTAATTATTAGACCCACACATGGATGAATTTCTTATGTAAAACTCTAAATTTTCATCTTTAGTTTAAATAGATAACAAGGAGGGAAATTCCAAAGGGTTTATAGTGCACAAATGTCATATTCAGGTGAAGTTTACACTTTTGCATCTTGCTTAAGTAACTGTATTATCATGTGTATATGTACACATATGTATATATATATATATATATATTACCATTGATAATAAATGAAATACTAATGAAAAGCAACTAAGAAACTTGATGAAGTCATTGTTTTTAATAGCTGAGTAGTACTCTATTGTGTAAATGTACCACATTTTCTGTATCATTCCTCTGTTGAGGGACATATGGGTTCTTTTAAGCTTCTGGCTATTATAAATAAGGCTGCTATGAACATAGTGGAACATGTGTCCTTGTTATATGCTGGAGCATCTTTTGAGTATATACCCAGAAGTGGTATAGCTGGCTCCTCAGGTAGGACTATGTCCATTTTTCTGAGGAGCCTCCAGACTGATTTTCAGAGTGGTTGTATCAACTTGCAACCCCCAGTGGCAGAGTGTTCCTCTTTCTCCACATCCATGTCAGCATCTGTTGTCATCTGATTTTTTTGATCTTAGCCATTCTGACTGGTGTGAGGTAGAATCTCAGCTTTGTTTTGATTTGCATTTCCCTAATGACTAAGGATGTTGAACATGTCTTTAGGTGCTTCTCAGCCATTAGGTATTCCTCAGCTGACATTTTTTTTCTTTAGCTCTGTACCCCCCATATTTAATAGCGCTATTTGGTTCTCTGGAATCTAACTTTTGAATTCTTTGTATATATTAGATATTAACCCTTTACCAGATATAGATAAAGATCTTTTCCCAATCTGTTGGTTGCCATTTTGTCCTATTGACAATGTCCTTTACCTTACAGAAGCTTTGTAATTTTATGAGGTCCCATTTGTTGATTCTTGATCTTAGAGCATGAGCCATTGGTGTTCTGTTCAGGAAATTTTCCCCTTTGCCCATGTGTTAGAGGATTTTCGCCACTTTCTCTTCTGTTAGATACAGTGTATCTGGTTTTATGTGGAGGTCCTTGATCCACTTGAACTTGAGCTTTGTACAAGGAGATAAGAATGGATTGATTTGCATTCTTCTACATACTGACAGCCAGTTGAACCACCACAATTTGTTGAAACTGCTGTCTTTTTTCCACAGTATGGTTTCATGAAATTTGCAGGCAAATGGATGGAACTTGAAAATATTTTGCTGAGTAAGGTAAACCAATAACAAAAGAACACATGTGGTATGTACTCACTGATAAGTGGATATTAAGCAAAAAGCTTGGAATATCCATGATACAACTCACAGACTATAAAAAGCTCAAGAAGAAAAAAGACCAAAGTGTGGATGCTTCAGTCCATTTTAGAATGGGGAACAAAATACTCACAGGAGGTAGAGGGTGGGAGGGTCTTAGGAGGAAAAGTGTAGGTGGAGGAGAAAATTGGGAGACAGGATCAGGTATGGGAGAAGAAGGGGATGATATACAGAGGGTCAGGAAATTGAACAGAGGTATATAGCAATGGGAACTGGGGAACTGGAGGTAGCCACAAACAAGTCTCAGATTCCAGGAAAGCAAGAAGTTTTCCAGGTCCCAACAGGATTAAGATTAACTGGAATGCCCAACAAAGGGGAGAGAGAACCTGAAGAGACAATGTCCAAAGGTTAGGCAAAGCCCCCCTTTGGGGGTTGGGGCCACCCACCCATCTTCAAATTCTTAACCAAGAATTGCTCCTTTCTAAAGGAAATTTGGGGATAAAGTGTGAATCAGAGACTGAAGGAAAAGCTATCCAGAGACTGCCCTACCTGGGGATTCATCCTATACACAGACACCAAACCCAGACACTACTGCAGATGCCAAGAAGTGCTTGCTGACAGAACCTAGCTGTCTCCTGAGAGGCTCTGTCAGAGCCTGACAAATACAGATGGGGATGCTCTGAGCCAAGCATTTTACTGAGCACAGGGACCCCAATGGAGGAGTTAGAAAAAGGACTGAAGGAGCTGTTGGGGTTTGCAGCCCCATAGGAAGAACAACAATATCAACCAACCAGATGCCCCAGAGTTCCCAGGGACTAAACCACCAACCAAAGAGTACCAACCAAAGAGTACACATGGAGGGACCCATGGCTCCAGCTGAATATGCAGCAGAGGATGGTCTTATCTGGCATCAATGGAAGGAGAGGCCCTTAGTCATGTGACGGCTCAGTGCCCCAGTGTAGGGGAATGCCAGGGAGGTGAGGTAGGAGTGGGTGATTGGGGGAGCACCATCATAGATGTAGTGGGGGAAAGATTGGGAAATTAGGAATGGGGATAACATTTGAGATGTAAATAAAATAGCCAATCAAAAGAAACTTGATGATGCAGGTAAATTGTAAATTGCATTTTAAAAATTAAGATATGGTTACTGATACCAAACCAAAAACATTTATATTTAAATATAAAGGAAGAAGATCTTTCCAGTTGTAAAAGTATATTTTTCTATTTTCTTCACGTAGGTTGAATAAAGTGAAAGAGTCATAGCCCATTTAGCAAAAGTTCTAACTCTAGAGTTTCTTTAAGGAAACCCAAAGAATTAGCATTGTTCTTAGTCATTAATTTTTAAAGTTGGAGTTGGAATGACTACAAAAACCATATGCTAATTTTTGAATTTTCTAAAATTTTCTCGAAATTGAGTTTTTTTAAAACAAGTCATAGCTGCTAGAAGGAATATTGGGATCCAAAATACAATAGAGAGCCATGTTATGTAATAACTCAATTTTGCAACCTTGTGATCTAGGATGTTAATGTTCTTTAGTCTAAACTCGGTCTGTGGAATCTTTTTTTCTTGTGAATATTTGCCAATCATAGGCTAGAGCAGCCTATTTCTGAATTAGTGAGGGTCAGAAACTATCATTTTCTAAAATCATAAATAGAAGTAATAAAATAAAGCTGTAATAGTTTATATTATTGCTTATATTTCATACAGATAAGAACAGTGTTTCTTGATTCAATGGAGTACTTTACAGGCAAACTCATTACACTAGCAAATTGGGTAGGGTTGCAAGTCAAAGTATGTTTTCTTCCTTTCTCTCTCTTTCTCTCTTTCTTTCTCTCTCTCTCTCTCTCTCTCTCTCTCTCTCTTTCTTTCTCTCTCTGTCTTTCTTTCTTTCTTTCTTTCTTCCTCTCTTTCCTTTTACATTCCAGATTTTATTCCCCTCCTGGCCTACCCTCTAACTGTTCCACATCCCAAACCCTCCTCCCTGGGCCCATGTCTCCACAAGGATGTCCCCACTCCTCGAACCCCCATCCCATGAGACCTCTAAACTCCCTGGGGCCTCCAGTCTCTTGAGGGTTAGGTGCATCTTCTCTGACTAAACCTGGACCCAGCAGTCCTCTGCTGTATATTTGTTGCGGGCCTCATATCAGCTAGTGTATGCTGCCTGGTTGGTGGTCCAGTGTCTGAGAGACCTCAGGAGTCGAGGTTAATTGGGACTTCTGGTCCTCCTACAGGGTCATCCTCCTCCTCAACTTCTTCCAGCTTTTCCATACTTCAACCACAGGGGTCAGCAGCTTCTGTCCATTGTTTGGGTGCAAATATCTGCATCTGACTCTTTCAGCTGCTTGTTGGGTCTTTCACAGGGCAGTCATGATTAGGTCCATTTTTGTGAGCACTGCATAGCCTCAGTAACAGTGTCAGACATTGGGGCCTCTCCTTGACCTAGGTCTCACTTTGGGCCTGTTGCTGTACCTTCTTTTCCTCAGGCTCCTCTTGATTTCCATCCCCTCAGTTCTTTCAGACAGGAACAATTATGGGCCAGAGTTTTAACTGTAGGATGGAAACCCCATCCCTCATTTGATGCCCTGTCTTTCTGTGGGAGGTGGGCTCTACAAGTTCCCCCTTCCACTCAATATAAGGTATTTCATCTAAGGTCTTTCCCTTTGAGTCTTGAAAGTCTGTCACTTCCCAGGTCTCTATTGCATTTTAGAAGTTCCCCCCACCTCCTGCCTCCCAAGGTTGACTGTTTCCATTCATTTTGTTCTCCTGTTCTCCCCGCTCTCAGTACCAGATCTTGTTCCTGTTCCCTCTCCCCTCCCCTCTACAGCCTATGTTCCTCCCTCCCTCTGCCCCTGTGATTGCTTTCTTTCCCCTCCCAAGTGGGGTTGAAGCATCCTCACTTAAGCTTGTTAATCTTGAGTTCTATAGATTGTATCCTAGGTATTCAGTAATATTTTGGCTAATATCCACTTATCAGTGACTACATACCATGCATGTTCTTTTGGGTCTGAGTTACCTCTCTCAGAATGATATTTTCTAGTTCCATCCATTTGCCTGCAAAGCACAGGATGTCCTCATTCATAATAGCTGAGTAGTATTTCATTGTGTAAATGAGCCACATTTTCTGTATCCACTCTTCTGTTGTGTTCTTAAGAAATGTGTTCAGTAAATTTCTCTATGACAGATTCAGAGACGTTTGATGCTCCTGTGTTCTATGATACAAAGTGCTAAAGCACTATTCCAGTTTTCATAATTCCAAATGTTATTGATGAGTCCTGAGACTGTTCTAGCCTGCTTATATGCCAACAAGAGCCTTTAGGAAGTCAAGTTTCTTAAAATAAAACATGAAAGTGACTTCCAAGAAGTTGAAGCATATCAAGATATATTGTGAACCTACCAGTCTTTTTGAGGGATAGCAGTCACTTCTTACATACATCACAGCAGGAAGAAAACACCAGTAGATGATTGTCCAGATGTTCTAGATATTTCTAGGAACGAAAATCAAAACACTTTAGCTTGGCACTGAAAACAACATAACTTTATTTTCTCTTATAAACTCCCTAATCAATACATGTAAGAGACAGGTTACTGAATATTACATTGTCATTGTAATTAACCTGAATTCCCATTCTATAAACCCATTTATGAAGTATCTCTTCACAGATGTAAGCTGTAGATAGAAAACAAGCTAACTGGAGAGACTTTGGGTCTTTTGTGATTACTGTTGAATTGTTTAGTGTGATGATGATGATGATGATGTGTGTGTGTGTGCGCGGGCGTGCACTCATGTGTGCACATACATGTGTGTATGCATAGTCCTGTTCTGACTGTGCAACGTAGAAAACAGGTCAACATTGGGTCACTTTCCAAATAGCTCTCCACCTCATTTTATGAATCAGAATATCTCACTAACACCATAGCTCATCAATTTGCTAGTTAAGTTGTCCACCAAAACTCATGGTTCTCTTGCTTTTGGCATTACAAGTTTTGGTATTACAAGTGTGAGTTGTAACCTAGATCATTACATGAATACCACAGATACAAACTGATATCCTTAAGCTTGCACAGCATGCACTTTTTGACTGAACACCTGAATTATGTAATCATCTGTGTGGCCACATGCATCTTGCTGATTGTGAAACTTAACAGATAAATGAATAGCATCTTAGGTTGAAGAAAATAGGAGAATGATCTACTTGAAATTTACTTCTATGTGGATGGCCTTAAGCCAACTATGGGATATTCTGGAATTAAGGTCCTCATTTGCAGAGCACTTTCAGATATGTTAATGACTGATTTTACTCTTTTCCTGATGTGTCAGCTCAATAATTTATAGCTATTACATCTGCTAAGAATATAGTTTTCCAGGGTGTGAAGAGCTAATTGTGTTCTATTCTCTAATATCAGGTCACTCCTAGCCTTCTTTTCTTCATTTCCTGAGTCCATCTTCTTTGGAAAGGGACAGTGATGGATGAGTAAATATTGCAGAAGGATGCAGGAAATCAAGATTATGCCCCATGAGCCATAATACAGAGGAAAGGATAACTTGATGGGTAGCAGTTTTGTAAAAGTGAATGAAAATTATAATATATAATAAAAGTTGGGGTTATTCATATAATTCCTGAAAAACAAGTCTGAGACTGTGATGTAAAAGACTTGAGGGAGATTTGTTGCCTCAGTTGAAGAGAACAATTGGTCATAATCCAACAGATGAACCAAATACATGTACAGGAAGGCTAACTATTAGATTAGGCTCCAGCAGCAGCCTAAGTCAGAGCAGAATAAATATATAATTTGAATATGACTACCTATTATCCTATGGATCTGTTTTACCTTCACATATATGATATAATTTTAAAGAATGGTTTTCTTTTTACTTTAGTGGAGAAGAAATCACAGAACACATCACCTTGTCGTGCTCTACAGATCTTATATTTATCAATTCAACCCTCTTCTAACACCATGTCAACTAGTCTCTACCAATCTCACTCCAATCTAATTCTGTGATCTCATTTCCTGTTTCCTACTAAATGACATTTGTGCCTGGACCTTGTACTCTCTAGCTGCCACATCTCTTCTCAGACAAGGTCATTTAATACACACACTTATCTACATTTTGTACTCCTTGGCAATTCTCTCTTTGTCAAACTCTAACAATGTCTTAATAAAAACAAACAAACAAACAATAACAACAACAATAACAACAATAAGAAACTTCTCAATTTTTCAAGACCAAGTTACCCTTAAGGTCATGAATGTGTCTCCGTACCTGAGATGGCCTCAGTAGTATCTTGCAGATGTGTGGTGTATTCAATGTTTCTAAAGTCTGATTTCTATCATGTTTTACTCAAAATAATTAGAAATCAAAATTCAAAATAGACCCACCAATACAATGCTATTGTTTTGTTGATATCATATTGTAGAGAAATAAATGCAATAGAAGGCATGTACCAAATTTTTAAATAACATAGATAACTGGAGGCTTTTTAAGCAGCAGATTTACCAACATGATCATCTTCTAGAGTTCCCAGAAAACTGTGACCATGGGCCACTTGGATTGACAGGGTCAGACTCCCATAGAGAGTCTGATTGGAACTTTTCCTGGCTCTGACATTCACTTTTCTAAATTAGATAAGGCCTCTGCTCTCTGTTGGGTATAGGCCAAATCCACATCACCTCCATAAATAAAATGTGACTTTCGTTGGGAACCAAGACATGGGCTTGGAGGGCATGAACAAAGTACATTTTTACAGCTTCTCTCATGATCTGGAAAACAAAGGCATTGAAAACACTATGTGAGCTCATGTAGCCTCTGTATTGTGAAGTATATACGTTGATGATGACATGAATATTCAGCATCTACTGTCTTCAGGTTATTCTAAGAAGTAGAATTACTCGAGTTTCTTTTGCTACTGAGATGCAAAAATATTTTCTCTGAGAGTACTAGTAGTTTTTAAGTACTCAGAGCCTCTATTACACCTCTGCTTTCTTCTGTGGATCTGGAACTTATGGAGTGTTTCATTGTGCATATGCTATTCTTCCTTGACTTACTTGCCCTGCTCTGCACTGCAAGTCCTCATCCAGGGATGGCTTACACTCCCTGTGTGTTGCTGCTGTTCACTGCTGTTCACTGAGTGAACCTTTCTTTCTCAGCATTAAAGTCTACTGAGCCCAGTGTTGCTTGACCATTCAAGTCTACAATGAAAATGTAACATAGTAGTGCTTGTTTGCTACTCTGATTTGAGCAGCTGTTTCCTTCTTGGGCTTCAATTTTAGGTCAGGGCTCACATTACTTTGGGAATAGAATCACCAATGACAGTGGTTATTCACTTAGATTAAATAAATGCTTACAAAGCTTTCATCTGAAAGATACCATGGTTATGCTTCACCAATGATCCACAAAAGAATATCAATGTATTTCTCCTATATACTTCAAATTAAAAGTAATTGGGATAATAATAAGGTAACTGAGCCAGGAGGTAAATGATTTAATTATCGATGCTTAATTTTTTAGAAAAGTCATGGAGTGAAAGAGATGGCTCAGTGATTTATTAATTTGCCTCAAAAGCATGAGGCCCTGAGTTAGAATCCCCCAAATGCCAATTAAGGATGTTAGCATTCTCATAATGCCTACCTTGGAAGGCAGAGACAAGACATTCCCCAAACAAGCTGATGATCAAAATGTACCAGTTTATTTTGTTAGATTGACATAAGTTAAGACCACATGGGAAGAGGGAACTTCAACTGAGAAGATGCCCTAATCAGATTAAATCAATGGGCTATTTTCTTAATTATGGGTCCGTCTCACAGTGTACAGTGCCACACCTGAACAGGTTGTCCTATTTTATATAAGAAAGCAGCTCAAGGAATCCATGGTCAACAAGCCAGGAACCATTACTATCCCATGTTTTATGTTTCAGTTGTTATCCTCAAAGGTACCTTGCTTTGAACTTTTACCCTGGAACAGGGCTGTTTGTGACCTGAAAACTGTAAGACAAAATAAATCCTTTTCTCTTCATGTTAGTTTTGGTCATGATTTTAATCACAGCAATAGAAAGCAAATCAAGGACACAGGATTGGGCTATTTTGGCAAGATACTAGTATGATTGGGCTATCTTCACTAAAGAAGATGAAAGAGTAATCGAGAATGTTTTCACTATCAGTATTGGGACTGCACATGTAAGTGCATCACCTCCACATGAAAATATTTTAATTATTCATTATAAATCTACTTTATGAATGGAACTGTGTAGATTAGTGAGAACATGAGAATAGTCAACTTCATACATATCCTGTAAAATAGGATACAGTTATATTTTTCTTTGCATGTAACCTCATAACTGAAGCTCCCATAGGTGTGTGAAATATCCATAAACAGAAGTATGTACAATTTCTAGAGAACCACAATGACATTTAAAAACAAGCTAATTTGGGCCCAAACGAAAGGATCTGCTTCTATGTCTGTACATTAAGCATCTTTGGATTCCCAATGTATATTGTAGACACTGAGTCTCCAGCTGGCTGTGCAGTGTGAACTGGAACTATCAGAAAGTCAAATTCTGAATATTAATAAGCTCAATTCAACTAAAATATTTTTACATGTACTTGATAGGATAGCAAATTGTCTTCTCCCTTCTATGAAATAGAGTGTCAAATAAAAAAAATGAACTCATTGATTTATTAGAATATTGAAGGCTATACCAAGATAAAGGTCCTTATAAAGGTTCATGATAGGTGTTAGCAAAGTAACAAAATGTGTGCCATGGGGACACAAATATGATCCAAAGAACCCATATGAGAATGGCCCTGCTCTAGTGCTGGGGAGATGGAGTAGGAGGATCTCTGTACCTCTCGAGCTCACTAGTCTAGATGAATGCAAAGCACCAGGTTCAATTGAAAAGACTTGTCTCAAAAATAATGACAAAAGAAGACACTTGAAGTTGACCTCTGCCTTTTACATGCATGAACACACACTTGCATGTATGCATAAACACATGTGAATCTACATACACACATGTATCCACAAACATGAACACCACTCTCAAACATAGATACATCTGATAGCATCAATGGTTGGGTTTGAGAGGCCATGCCTCAAAGATTAAAAGCAGTCTGGAAGCTGGAAAAGATAATAGACAATTTTTTCCCCATGATCCCCAAGGGTCACAGTCCTAACAAACTGTTTTGAAACTTGGATCTTAACTGTAAGATGATAAGCTTCAGTTGTTTGTAGGTGTTATGTTTTTGGTAATAGCAACATTAGTAATCTAATATTTACATAGAGGATGTCAAATCAACAAATTTTAAAGTCCCACATGGCTTTGAGTGATGAGGTAGGTAGGAACATGTTGGAAATACAATGGTGATAATTCACTGGAAAAAAGGACAATCTGTATTTTATTTGAATGTGAACTATTTAGGTGATACAAAAATCATGGACAAGAGTACAGGGACTTGATGAGTTTCCTTTTAAATTTGATTGCAGGAAAGAGTAACCAGGATGAGAAAGCAAAGACTCTTTGGGAAAGACCACATAGTCATAGGAAACTATGCTAAGATTTGTAATAATCCTGTGGAAATATATTCAAAATGCATCATCTAAAGACTTGTAATTTTTAGTTCAGCTACAAGAGAACATTATATAATTTGTTAATTCATGTGTTTTAACTGTGTAACTTTTTATTATCTTTAATTCTTTTTACAGTTCAGTTGTTATCCTCTATCAGTCCTCACTCTGACAGTTTCTCAATCCACTCCTCCTTGTCCATCTCAAAGAGGGTGTCCCCATGCCCCCACCATGTATCCCCACTTCCTGGGAGCTCAGGTATCTCGAAGGTTAGGTACATCTTCTCTCATTGAGACTAGACCAGGCAGTCCTCTAATATATATATATATATATATATATACATACATATATGTCAGGTGGTAGGGTAAGGACCTTGTTCCAGCTAGTATATGGTGCCTGGTTGGTGGCTCAGTGTCTGAGAGATGTTGGGGATCCAGGTTAGTTGAGACTGCTGGTCTTCAGATGGCATCACCCTCTTCCACAACTTCTTCCAGCTTTTCCCTAGTTCAATCACAGGGGTCCTTGATTGGTTGGGTCTAAGTATCTGCTTCTGTCTTGACCAACTGCTTGTTGGATTTCTCGGAGGGCAGCCATGCTAGGTTCCTGTCTGTAAGCACAACATAGCATCAGTAATAGTGTCAGGCCTTGGAGCCTCCCCTTGAGATGAATCTCGTAAGGTCGGTCACTGGACCTGCTTTTCCTTAGTCTCTTCTCCTCTTTTGTCCATGCAGTTCTTTTGTGACCTACTGCACCACAGGGGCATGTGCTCCATTATGTTCATAGCAGCCTTATTTGTGATAACCAGAAGCTGGAAATAGCCCAGATTTCCTACAGTGGAAGAGTAGAATCAGAAAAATGTGGTTCATTTACACAACAAAATACTATTTAGCTACAAATAACAAGGGCATTGTGAGTTTTGCAGGCAAATGGATGGAACTAGAAAATTTCATCCTGAGTGAGAAAACTCAGACTCAAAATGACATGCATGGTATGTACTCACTAATAAGTGGATATTAGGCAAAAAAGTATCAAATACCTACAGTACAATCCACAGAACTCAGGAAGATTAACAAGACAAGTGAGGATGCTTCAATTCCACTTGGGAGGTAGAAAAAAGCAAATACAGGGGTAGAGGGAGGGAGAAACACAGGGGGAAAAGGGATAGGGAAGGAAAAGTAGAACATGATCAGATATTGAGAGGGGGGAAGAACGGGAGAGCAGAACAGAATGAATGGAAACAGGCAACCTCAGCAGGTAGAAGATGGAGGAAACCTCTAGAATGTACCAGAGACCTGGGAGGTGACAGAATCTCCAGACTCAAAGAGAAGGACCTTAGATGAAATGCCCAATAGTGGGGAGGTGGAACTTGTAGAGTCCACATACAGGAGAAGGACAGGGCATCAACTGGAGGAATGGATTATCATCCCACAGTCAAAAATTCTGACCCAGAATTGTTCCTGTTTAAAACTGTGTAACTTTTAATATAAAATTATGTCCAAAAATCTGTCTTAACTTTAATATCCTAGTTCAGAAGGATTATTGAGGCAATGACTACTTTCCTGAAACTATTGGTTAGATCATTTAAAAGAGTCTAGATTTGAAAGCAAATCAGTAGTCAGCACTAATGATCAGAGTGGTCAAGAACACCAGGAGAACACAAACCACAGAATTAACTAACCAAGGCTCATAGGAGCTCACAGATAAGGAGAAGACAGAAAGCATGTATGGGTCTGACCTAGTTCCTCTGCACATATGTTATGGTTGTGTAGCTTGGTCTTGTAGGAATCCTAACAGTGAGAGTAGAAGCTGTCTCTGAATCTTAGGGAGAGGGGAGATTTCAGGGGTGGGAGAAGGACTGGGAAAAGAGAAATGAGGGAGCGCTGCAGAGTAATATATATGCTCAGGGTAAATAAAGTAAACAAACAAACAGACAAACAAATAAATGTAAAAAATCACTACCTTTAGGAGTAGGATAAAAAAAGGCAGCTGTGTATGGGTGTGGATTGAGGATGGGTGGGTGTGGTGGCAGAACACCCAGGCCACAGGGATTCCACACTGTTAGACAAGTTCATTAATGCTAGTCATTGTCAATAGACAAGCCATTGCCATGTTTTAATTTTTGGAAATTTGGAACAATTTAGAAAATATGTTGGTATCTTTGTGTGAGGCCCCACTTAGGAGAAGCAGAGCAGCTATGAGCTTGCTCATGAGTGTTGTTATCGCCACCTTCTGTGCTTGCATGCTTGCTCCACTGCTCTGGTTCGAGACAATTAATCCTAATATCCAACCCCTCCTGTGGTAATTCCTCATCTTGGCAGGTTTCTCTCAGTAATGACTAAAGGGGAGTGGCCGTGCTCCCAAAGCTAGGACTTAGCCAGATGTACTTTTCCTCCCAGACATTAGCAGCTTATTCAGACTTTCCTTCTTACTTTTTTCTCCTCTGTGCCCTTCCTCTCCTTCCAGTTCCATTTTCTGTCTTCACCTCTTTCTTTCTTTCTTTTGCTACATCTACCCATTCCATTCTTAGTTGCTATTCTTTCCTTAGTTCCATTTCTTTAAAAGATGTGACTAGAAAAATAAACAAAACCAAGCAAATGAATCCCTAGGTTTTCTGCACAGAGAGCATGTTGGCTCTAAGGCTCTCCAACTGTAATTAGGTGATTGACAAATGGCAGGTAGCAATGGAGACAGAAATAAGCTATATTATCATGTCCTCCTTATTTAGGGAGAAAGCTTCAGTGCCCTAATTTTTCAACCCAATTCCAATTTCATATTTATGAAAAGCTAGTCTCTGCCACTCCCCAGCAATCTGCTTATTGAACGTACTTCTCTGCAAGCATAATTATGCCCCATTCCTTGATATTGCATCCTTTTATTCCATTTTCTCCTCCATCTCCTGCTGTGCCGCCAGCCATGACAACAGTCCATCCCCTGGCCAAAAGAATGGGTCATTGATTTTTTTTCTCCCAAAGTCAGTACCACTCTGTGAATTGGTGTTGATCCCCAGAGACCTGAAGTGTAAGAGAGAGAAAGCAGTGGATAGGGAGTATGATAACACAGCCGTAGGACAGTGTGCCAAAGGTCCCCATCCACTCCAGTGAGGCTACATTGTGTTTTCTCCCTCTCCTGACACCATCTTTTCTAATGACAGATACTCCTGTGAGGGTTGCTACTGGAAATAGAATACTATTTCTGTGTGGGCATATGATTATCATACAGACACATGAGCTCTAGCCAAGATCTGTATTTGGAAACCAGGCAAGCAGCAAAGAGAACAACCACTAGTTCACGTTCCTATTTTACTAGCTTAGACAGACTGCACATCATTTACTCACATTTTCGAGAGGTCACACGAATGAAATATTTACCAATAACTTTGCAAATCAACATTTTCATGAAGTTATATGGAAGTCTCAATGTAAAGATAATAAACACCAAGGTCAGGGTGCTTGCTGAGGGCTGTCTAGACATCTAGACCCTCATCATCCAGTTTCCCATGATTCTGGGCTTTACTTATTAATTCCCATCTGTGCCTCTGGGAGTTCAGAAATGACTAATCAATTAATTGTTGAAGGAAGGTTGGTTTCATGTTGAGCTCTTACTAGGCAGAGAACACTATGTTTCCTGTAACCAGAAATGCATCAGACAAGATGATTTTACTCTAATTGTCCATGGCACACGATTCAGCTAACATGTGCAAATAGTAATTGTTTGCATTTGATTTGTTTGCTAGGGAACTTTCCTGAGTGTAGTTATGACTTGGTTTGATAGTTCTCTCTTTTTCTCTATGTCTCAATATATGCGTTGCTATGGCCTTTTGACTTTGGCTCCTTGTGAAACTCCTACCACAGAATCCTGAAGAACCTTTGTAGATATTGTGGGTACTGCAATTGTGGCAGAATGTCTGGATCTTGAATTTCTGTTGGACTTTATGATTGTGTTCTTATTTTGTTTGGATTTTTTGATCCACATAAAGATCAACATTTTTTTTCCTGAAACAAATCACATAGCCTGCAATATAGCAATTTATCTTTCATTAGTATATCATACCTTGATTCCTTGCCTAGAAGAGATACATTAAAAATATCCAAAGAAATAAAACTACCAGAACAACCCTGGGACTCTAAATAGAATTTAATTGTTCACTTATTGCATATTTTCTTCTATGGTCATTTCCTCTAACCTTTTCACAGTTCCTCGGGCCAGATACTCATTGACGCTTAAGCAATCATTGGGAGTGGAAAACTTTTCCTTCTGATTCTTAGTCTGCTAAATTTCAGGATCAGAAAAATATGTTGTCTGATATTTCATTATTATATTACTGGTTATTTTATTAATGTATTTTAGTATAGGTCAGACTTACTGTAAATTTTAAAGTTGTGTGCCTTTTATCTGGGAAGTAAATGATCAAAGACAGGGTAGAAAACCTGGATTGCCATTAAAGCATTCTTCAACATAGGTTTCTTCCAGTATCAAACAATAAAGTTCTTTCTTTTACTATTAACACAGAGAAGTTTTTAAAACACGTAAATTATTTACTTCACTTGAAAATCTAATTTTCTACAAATATCAATTCACCTTATTCTACTTTAAGCTAAAATGTTGTTAATGCTGAAAATCACTGTCATTTCACAATCTGAAATTGTGTTCTTAATGGATATAATAGAATGCATATGCATGCCTGCATATGTGAGTGTCTGTGTGTGTTCGTGTGTGAAAATCATCTGACAAAAATTTGATAATTGGCAAGATAGAATCAATAGGCAAAAAGTAATTCTTTTGTGGCGACATGTAGAGGGATGTTTCCTAGGATGACATGAGCAAATGTTCACTCATCCCACATTAGGATTCAACAACAAGCCAAAGAAATGATTCCATCCACACCAAGCTTAGTTAACCAATGTGCTTATTGATGTCATTTCCAAGAGAAAAGGTGAATTACTACATAAGGTATCATGAGTGAAAGGATATGTACAGGAATGAGTAGGGGTGACTCAAACGCAGCTATATCACTGGAAAGCCACTCCCAGTAAGGATGCTAAATCATGTTGACAGTTCAGAGCTGTACCCAGAGCTCCTCATACAACTTATGGTCTCCTTTCCCCAGTAATTTCTCTGTTCATATGGGCCTTGTGGGCCTTGTAAATCTCTGGATCTTCCAGAACATTCTAAGTATTCTTTTTCTAATTTCTTCAGTCTTATGCATTCATCCTTCTTACTCTGAGAGATGATACTTCACATTGGAGCAAGTAGTCACATAAAGCTACATTGTGAATAATTTTGCAATATTGTAAGCAACCAACATGTGTTTTAATAGGATAAAGTGAGGAACAATCCATGTGATACAGTGTTACTCAAATGTAAAACAAAAAGAAATATTAACTACAGAATGTCACTGAGAAATTCAAATACATATTACTATGAAGATAACTAACCTAAAATGCTGTGAGCTCTGTCTTAACAACTCTAGCTTCAAGATAGTGTGTTATGTGTAATAAGATGATGGACGAAATGGTTCCTGGATGTTGGAGGATAAGGAGGTAAGGGTGCATGCGCAGAGTAGAAGGCTACTTAGAGATGTGTGCATGCCCAGCTTCTCAATGAATGCTAAGTTCTGATGAACTTCTCTTCTCTTTTATTAATTTTTACAGATGTTTCTACATTTTCAAACAAATACAGTAAAATGACCCCTTGTGTGCAACTTTGGTCATATAGCACTACCTACCTTAAAGGAAGCTTTCAAAGTAAACTGTACAAAGTGAGTTTTAAGATTAGCTTGTCCAATGGAATATTGTATGATTGTATGTTGACAGTCCAGGTTCACAACTAAGAGAGATGAACACTGACAGTCTATCTGTTCCCTAAGTGCCTGTGGTGGTTTGTTCTGCCCTGCTTATCGTTCTTTTCTCACTTGCTTTGACTTTAACTCGAAGTGGAGCTCTAAAGAACCTTTCTAACCATATTGCAACTAATATCTCTCAACTCTACTATGTCCTATTTCCTCAAAAGTGACTTATGCCCATTTTTACAGGTATATTTTTGAATTCATGTAGATTATGGTTAAGTTTTTCCTACTTTGAAAAAAAATATCCTGACAATAGGAAATATCTAAAAATAATAACAAGTGTTGTTAAAAGTAAGTAACATTGTATTCTTTTTGCATGGATGGGAAGTGATCTATTTTCTTTGAACAAGTTGAGGTCTTGTTGAACTTTGTAAACAGACCATGGTAATAGGATGGTTGACTAAAAACCTACCTTAGTGAGATATGGCTATTGACACTCCAAATCAAAACTGAACAAGTTGGCAAAGGAGCATGCAATAAATATCTCAGGAGAAAGTCAATGCCACATTTTCCTGCATAATTATATGCAAGATGTGAAGGAATGGTCTGAACTCACTGTGGCTCTCTTCAATGGACTGCTATCATTCAATGAATACCAAGTATTGAGTATAGTAAAAACTACTCAATTAATTTTTGGATAAATATATTCAAAATATTTTTATATCTGGGCCGAGGCTAAAATGAGACATTTATGCATATTGAGTATTTGCCCATGTCAATCACTATATTTTTTCCAATAAATCACATGTGGAATCATTCATCTCTTCATTTTACAACAAAATCTTACAACAAAGACACTAAGGTTCAAAGTGTTTACATCATTTGTCAACTCTTATTCTGCTTATCAGTATCCCAGCTCCAGGGGAAGCAACTTTGTAATAGCTGATGGGTACCCAGGACTGGCCTCTGTCATAGGAGTTCTCACTGCCAGAAAAGATCAGATGTACAGATCAAGATGGAGGTAATTCTGGAGAGTGGGAAAGGGAGATGAGAATTTTCTCCTTTTACTTGCTTTCGGGGAGCCTACCTTCACAGTGTTGCTAAGAGGATTGGTCACTGCATTGGTAGGTTATCTATTTCCCATAATGCTGGTACCTGTTTTGAGGAAGTCCAATACAAGGAGCCTCTGTGAGAACCTTCATTTTCCTCCCCATATTACTCCACATAGATAAAGCAGGATGATTATTCTTCTCATTTCAGGGTTTAGTTTTCATTCAAGGACAGGCTGGACATGAAGATTGCATATTTTATGTACCTAACCTAGGTAGATACACATTACAGACTTACCTTGATTGAAATGGGTAGACTGCACAAGTTGGAATACATACTAAATGAAACCTTTCCTCTCCTTATCCAGAGTCTCTGCATTACTATTGTACCAATGGTGACAGCATGAAAGGGCCCAAGAAATTTCTGTCATGGTCCATGGATCCCCTATGGCACTGTGGATATGAAGGTCTCTGGCATGCATCTATGGGTAAGGAGAGGCAATGTTTTCAATGTTCAGTGTAGTATAGCAAAGCATTGAAATCAAGAAATTCAATTAAAAATATGGACACTTCTTGGTAATTACTGTTTTTAGTGTTACATAGGTACATAAACTTTACCTAGATTCTAAAACTCAATCTTTTATTTTTTCATTTAAAAATTAAGTATATTTGAATTCTTTTCAACTTCATTAGTGTCTAAGTGTGCTTATAAGAATAATGTGGGTAAATAGGTTTGAGAGTTCTTTGGAAGAATGTGTTCATAACTTTAGAGACTGTATGTTTAATAAAAAGCCACTTGCATGCTCTCTCCTAATTTAAGGGTTCAATCTGATCTTAAGGTTAGAACAGTCATATAGGGCAAAATGACTTGTATTACTGAATTTAAAAATAAATGTACCAATACAATAATGGGTATTCACTCTTTCTTAATAACACCTCAGATCTGCATTATCCCAATATGACTAGTACATTCCTCATTTTCATGAGGAAATCCAAACATAAATTATTCATCTAGTATATTAGCTTAATTAGACAGAAGTTTAAAGTATGTTAAACAGGTTCTTCAAACCATTGCTTAACCCACTAGAACTTCAGACGACACCCTGTACTGCTAGGGAATAGAGATTTTAAATTTTTCCAGATGTTAATATCTACTGAGGAAAATAGAAAATAAATAATAAAAGAGCCAGTGTATTTCAGAGTCATGATACTTAAGGTGAAATTCAATACTACTTTGCACACTGTAAACTACCATAAAATACTTACTAATCACATTGCTAAATAATCATGACTACAACTTCCAAAATATCAAATAAACATAGCAGAATAATTATTTCTAAAAGGAAGTAATTCCACACAGTTTGTGCAGAAATGTCTGTCCAGTGCAGGCATTATTTACTGTTAGATGCTATTTTCTAGAGAACTCTCTGAAACAAGTCGATTTTCAGCTATCACCCTAGAGCCTTGAAGAGGGTGTTCCCAAAGGCTTTGAAGGGAATGAGTCTGCCATTCTTCGAATAAAACTGTGTTGAGACAGTATTAACACTTCCACAGAGAGTACTGAAAAGTCCATAGTGCTCATGCTTGCTAGAGAAGGGCAGTTTGTTTGTTGTGACCATATCTTTCAGGCATTTACCAGGTTACCTATTGAAGAAAGTAGAAGCCCTATTCTGCCAGATTTTTTTATTAGATGTTTTCTTTATTTACATTGTCTCTTTTCCCAGGATCCCCTCCAAACAAACAAACAAACAAAAAACACAAAAAAATGGAAAAAAAAAAACTAAAACAAACCCTAGTTCTCTCCCTTCTACCCCTGCTCACTACCTCACTCCCTCCTACTTAATAGCCCTGGCATTCCACTACACTGGGGCATAGAACCTTCACAGAGCCAAAGGCCTCTCCTCTTGATGATCGGCTTGGCCATCTTCTGATATCCATATGCTGCTGGAGCCATGAGTCCCACCATGTGTACTCTTTGCTTGGAGTTTTAGTCCTGGGAGCTCTGAAGGTACTAGATTTTTTGAATAGACTATGGATACCAACTCTCAGATACTAACTTTCATGTATGACATAGCCACAGTCAAACTTTCAGACATTTCTATCAGGTTGTTTTATTTTAATTTTGTAGTGATGAAATATGTACTCTGAGTATATTTTCAGTTTGCATTATTTAATTACTCTCTCTAGTGTATTCATATGGTGGAAACTTATCCATTAACAGACCAAACATTGGATCTCAATATCTCTCTCTCTCTCTCTCTCTCTCTCTCTCTCTCTCTCTCTCTCTTTTTCCTTCTACCTCTCCCCTCCTCCTCCCCTCCCCTTCTTCTTCTCCCCTTGTCATCCTCCTTCTCTTCTTTTCTTCTCTTGCCTCATTGCAAACCTCACTTTGGAAAACTTTAAGATGAGCATACCTCCAATAACAAATGTGTTAGCATGATAAATACTTCTTCCTGCCACACAGAATGCAGCGAACAAAAGTGCACAGGCATTAATGCTTGTAGCTGATTACTGAAAAGTTGCTGTTACAGAAGAGGAGAGATCAAGGCTTGATGTCCATGGGACAGACTGAGAAGCTGAAGATAGTCAGCCTTTCATCCTGTTACTTTGATCTTGTTATTATAGCTACTGAACACACTCACCCTCCTGGAGGTTCCTTTACAGTGGTCCCCTTACAGGAAGCATCACTAAAATGGATTTGAAGAGGCTCACCTTCATTCAATTCTATGATGCCATTCTTACTCTGTCAGAGAGACCAGCCTTATTAATCACACTCAGGACCACTAATACCAACCATCTGTCATGGCAACCAATCGAATGCATCATCCACTGTAACTAGAAAATTTGCCCTGTGACCTACTCCTATTTGTCCTAACTGCATGACACAAGCAAACAGGAGCTAGTGGTTATGTCTCTGCTGTCCTTACTTTCTTCTCTTTATGTTATTACTTACATTTATGGTGGTAGCTCAAAGATTATCAAATGTAAGAGACCTATTTGCTTTATTAAATGTCCACTTGACCTTAGGGTTTTTCATGCTCTAACATGAACATTTCTATTGAAAAGTCATCACAAAGTCCTTTGGAGATAATGTCAGAATGTCTGGATAGCCAGTCTAGTATTTCAGTTCCTAAGCACAATGGCAAACCCGTTCCTTTGCTTTCAGACAGTGTGGATCACACCCTGTGTTTCCCAGCCCAAGCCACTTTTTTTCCATATTACAGTAGTTTCTTTCCCTTTAATTTTTCAATTAGGTTTGCAAGGGAAGTTGACAAATAATTAAATATGGGGACTTTTATAAGAATATCTTACTAGCAGAAGTGAGCCTAACATATTTACTACCAAAATTGTCCATTGTTAATCATCTGTTTAGTATAATAATTGATCATAGTCATGATGGATATGTAAAACATATACATTTTTATGGTTACTATTTATTAAGCACAGATTTTCTATATTTAAATTTTAATAGAACTCACTGTATTTGATAGAATTTTCAGCACTTTACAGATGAAGAAATGGAGTATAGAAGGAATTAGGTAAATTCACCAAAATAAAATCTAGCCCTAAGTAACAGAGTCAGATTTGCATGAATATCTGTGTACCACCTAAATGGGTTTAAACTCTTAGAAACCTAAAGAAGTACAACTAATACACAATTTTCTTTATGTTTCCCTTATCAAATGAGATTACTGGTTAAGGGCCATTTATTGTTCATTTATTAATTTTATTTTTTGAGACAGGGTAATGCCGTGTCAAGGTTTTTACTCAAAATATTTTTTATCTTTAAACCCTACTCTTTTGGATGTCTGGGATTAAAAGTATGCGTAATCTGATCGTTTGTTTTATGTACTGTATTTATTAGACTTTTCTGTGATGCCTGGCAGTTTGAGGGACAGAATGCCACCCATCTATCTGCCCCAAAGGTTTAGCTTACATGGGACACTATAGCAGAAAATTATTTGCTTCACAGTCATTCTACCCTGAAAAGGACAACTCTCTTCCAATGTTCTGTTGCTTCCAATAAATGATACTAGCCTCTGCTCAGAAAACCTGGTCAAAGTGATCATGATAAATGACAGTTGAATGAATATTCAGTTATAAATTGGATATTTGTTTCACTCTAATCAAGCCCCTGGAACACAGTGAAATAAGGGGTAGAAAGAATGTAGACACTGAAAGAGGAGCTAATATATAGTAGATACAGCATGACTGCTATACCCTTTAACTCATAAGAAGCTGTGACTGCTTTCAGAAGACATGCATAAAACTGGACCTGTCTAGAAAGGAAGAGGACTCATGATGCTCCCACTCTTCCCTGGGTGTCTATAAGCACATCTGTAAATAAGGCATGGTGTGGGATGTGGGGACATTTTCTTCAGGAATGTTTCTACAGGATAGATGCTCATGTTCTTATAAAGAATCTGCCACTTATTCCCCTGTAAGAAACATTATCGAAGTTCATAGGACTGCCATTAATGAGTCATTATAATAGAAGCAGAGTTAGTCAAGAAAGGAAGATGAGCAAGGTCTGCTGGACTAGGAGAAGAGGGAGGGAGGGAAAGTGCAGCAAATATGATTAAAGCAGATTCCACGAAAAGGTCCTCATCTGATCACTAACCCCAAGTGTTTGCCCTATTAGTAAATGGAAAAGAAATGTCACAAGAAAACCCATTGTGCATAATATAGAACAAAAATATATGATTTTATTAGAAAGTGGATATTCAATATACTATAATCCCTTTCTTATCTCATAATAGAAGAAATAAGTACCATTTAGTAGAGCTAAACCCAAATTATTTTCTCCTCTACATCAGAGATTAATCTCTCTAATAGATATTCCAGGTACCTGTGATTGCCTTGTGCATCAGCCATTTAACTTGTCATGAGATTACTACATGAAAAGGTTTGAGGTTCCCCAATCTCTCAAATGCTGTGTCCCTTTTCTAACAAAATTTTAAGTATCTTCTAGTACTTTGATGAAATGTTCTAGTTTTTTGAGGCCATTCATATATTGTCAGATTCCAAGTTCAATTCGTTTCTGTTGAACATCAAGGCAATGTGTTTGGAATCACAGGTAAAAACCTATGCCCTGCCTCTTGCAACTAACCTGATATTTTGACACAGATTATGCTGTGCTTATTTTTCATTGAATATCACCACACCCAGTATGATGAAAATTTTGTATAATGTAACTTTAATATTAATTTTTTGTACTTATGTAAACAAAATTTCACATATATATTTTCTTAATGGAAGTCTTTAGAAAGAGATGAACTTTAAGCTTTGATTTTTTTAAGTTTATTTTGTTTTTGTCAAACAAGGTATCATCATTTTTCTTTTTGTGTATTGTCTGTTTTGTGTTTGTGTATGTGTTTCATTTCAATCATGGCTTGCAGTTTTAATTTTTCCCTCTTCTTTTTAAAATTATTTTTATATGCATACATACATACAAATATGTCAATACAACCTGCTGAGTCTATTTAGTTTTGCTCATATGTATATGTTTTTATATGTTTAACTTGATATTGGATGCAATTTGAGGACTCATAGTTAGGAAACATATAATCTCTCAGAAGTTATTAATTGTTGTTATCATTTCATCTAGAGATTTTATCACCATCCATTGGTAGTTGATTTAGGTTTAAAGTACCAGGCATTAACTATCTTCTATTGGGTGGCCTCACATCCATTCAAGTATCAGTTGGTCATTTCTAAGATATAAATATCAGTATGGCACCTTTGTGATAGCTTGCCTTTTTGGTCATTTTTGTAGTTCATATATCATGACTAGGCTGCACCATTGATTGTTTTTCTCTCTGCACAGCTTGTATAGCACCTTTTGATACATGAATGCTAGTCCTCAGGGAATAGACATCCAGCTTAGTTGCAGTTCAATATTTCCAAATCCTTTGTCCTTTATGCATGGTGTTTTTAGTAATAGGGACTTATCTTCAAATTCTGGGAGGCAACCTAGGGTATGTGAAGCCACCTACATTGTTTGGGAGGGGTGTGTGTGCTTGTATATCCTGCACAGTTACTTACCACCTCCCTATGTTGGGATTATAGGGTGAATCAGTAAATATTGATAAATTAGAAAAATTTCACTCAATTTGGTTTAGAAATTCCCCTGAATTGAAAAAAAATAAAGAAAGAAATATTTTAGGCAGTAGAGCTTAACAATGTTGTACTTAGAAAGTACAATGGGTTCTTTTGAGTTTCTCTTTTTGGAACACGTAATTTTATGAAACAGAAATCTAACAGACAAAAGAACTCATGATATTTGAGATTAAGAAATTGTGAATTTCTGAATTATAGATAATGGATCATGGCCTTAGAAATACATAGAGACTTTCTAAGCAAATTAATAAAACTCTTTAAAATTACCTTAGGTCAATTAAACCAGAC
Source organism: Mastomys coucha (assembly GCF_008632895.1). Classification (NCBI taxonomy): domain Eukaryota; kingdom Metazoa; phylum Chordata; class Mammalia; order Rodentia; family Muridae; genus Mastomys; species Mastomys coucha. Next base: position 59,569,615 of record NW_022196904.1, read on the forward strand.
TTTTCTCCATAAAATTGTTAAAGTTGTGGTTATTGTGTGCTTGTATTTGCCTTGCACACACTTAGATAACATTGATATGTATGCCCCTGCATCATTTATATTCATAATTCTCAGGTAACATAACAATTTGTCTGGTCACCCTAATAGCATTTATTCTTGACTTAATCCAATATAGTAACTGCTCTCCTAAATGCTGGGCAAGTACTTACTCATTTAATCCCCTGAATAGCTCAATGAGATGGATATCATTTTCTTATTAACTAAGATGGAAATTAAAGCAAAGAAAGGTTAATTGACTTGTCCAAGTTCTCACAGCTAAAAATAGTGGAGTAGGGATTTAAATTCAGTTGGGATGGCTTTCAAGTCCTCGGAGACCTCCAGTCTTACTATCTATACCATGTAGAAATTTCTTCCATTGAACTACTTAACTGTTTTTGAGGAAAAGCAATAGATTTCTACTATTGAAAATTTTATTTTAATTTCTGGCACTCTGAATCCTAACTACAATATTTTAATTGAACCCCTGATTATTTCCAATTCCTTAGAGAAATCTAGATTTAGAAATTGAAAATGTAACATGTCAAAATGCAGAAATTATTCTTTAAGTATATCATTAAATCCATGAAAAAAGTCTCCTGGGTCATCCAACTGTGTCTATTCAAATATGTGTATGAACTCATGCATACATGTGAAAGTCATAGGTTGACATGGTCTATGTTTTTTAGTTTCTCTTCACCTTAATTTTTTTGGCAGGTAGCTGTTCATGGGTCCAATTTTATCATAATGTGACTATTAAATAATGTGTGTATTTGTACTCTAAAATAATTAAATATTAATATGGACCTTTCCATCGGGTTACCCCATGGGTCATGGCCAACAAAGAACTTGGAGAGGATATCCTTTGGCAATATTTTAATGGTTTCCTGGAACTCTATCTTTCCATTAATGACCAGGAAATCAAAACCTCTGGGCTCTGTAATGTGAGCATTCTTCATTAACATTTCTCAGACTTCCTTCAGTCCCTGGTTCACAATGATATCCACCAGGAATAAGGGCACAGTGTTTGGCACCTCCTGGTGCCAAGTGCTGTAGAGCTTGCACACCCTCCACTTGGCCTCATTCAGGTCATAACTGAAAAAGGACTTCACCAAGACAGGGGCTGTAGCTCTAGCCTGGCACCAGCCACTGGCCACCATCTCATTCTGTCTCACATTTCAAAACAGAATCTTACTGACTCTGGAGCTTACTGATTCTGTAGAACTGGCTAGCCAGAAAGTCCCACGAATCTTCTTGTCTCTGTCCTCTTTGCACCTGGATTGCAGGCATGTACCACAGTGTCTGGCATATATATATATTGTACCTATCTTTAACACCCTAGAAGAGGGTATCAGATCTCATTACAGATGGTTGTGAGCTACCATGTGGTTGCTGGGGTTTAAACTCATGACCTCTGGAAGAACAGTCAGTGCTCTTAACAGCTGAGCCATCTCTCCAGCCTGTGCCTGGCTTTTTAATAAAAATATTGTGACTCAAACTTATATCTGCATGATTGTAGGGCAAGCACATTACCAATTGATATTACTGTACCCAAACATTTTTGTTATATGGAATATAGTCCATTGGATTTGATACATGTAAAATAATTTTGTCCCATTTAAAAAAGGAAATTGTAGTATCATTAAAAATTTTTAACTTTATATATATTTATTTCAAAAAATAATAATAATGTTAATAATAATAATAACAATAATAATAACTATAATAGTATCTATGAACAGTTGATGTAGTTGAGTGTTTCCTAGGGCCACTGTAACAAACTACTATACACTGTGCTAGTGTCCTAAAGCTATAGAAGTTTATTCTTTAAGGAAACAACAGTATTTGTGTGTGGGATGTGCTGGTAACAATATTACTATGAGCACTGAGCACACAGAACTTCAGTATGAACCAGAGACTATCAACCTTGGATAGAGAGGTAGCAAATGGAAGTTAAGAGTTGAAAGCTTTGGTAGTCAGAGGCAAAACTATGTTGATATGAAAGTACATTAATAATGAAAATAGTCCTGAGGGGTTGAGATATCTCAGTAGGTTAGTTTACCTGCTACTGAGCCTGAAGTCCTTCACTCTGTCCTTGGGACCGAGATGTGTATGAAAAAAATAACTCTCATAAGTTGTCTTCTGAAATACACACATGGGCCACAGCACTTACGTTTTCACATATACATAGACATGCGTACCTATATAATAGCGGAATTCCTTTAAAAGTTTACACAATTATAACTTCATACTTGGTACCATCAATTTAAATAAACCATTTTTCATATTTTTTCATGATTTTTCTTTTAATTTTGAAATGTGATAAAAAAAATTGATGGAGAATAACAAACATAAAAAAACCTTACTTGCTTTCTTTGTTCCTTACTCCATTATAGTCAGTGGAAGTAGACTATATATGATACAAATATAATTGCACAACATATAATATACATATTCTGTGTAGACTATGTGTCTAAATATAAGTGTAGTATGTATAATTATCCATCATGTTTGCATATGATTATATTAATATACATTTTAATTGAATTTATATATTATATATATATTATATGTATGTATATATATACATATATATGCACACATTGTGTGTATGTATTCTCTGAATTACATTGGATGAGAATATCATCAACAGAAGGTTATCTTTTAAGTAAACAATAAATGTTAATGGGTTATTAGTCTCCAAGATATACATATATATGTATATGACATGTTTTAAAGGTATGATATTGAACATCCCTGCACTTCAGGATCCCCAGCAGAAGTTCTATGACTTTAAAACTATTGATTAACAATTAGCACACACTAGTGTCAAACAGAAGCTTGGTGCTTCTTTACCAATGCACTGTCTCAGTAAACACTAGAAAATTAGTTGAGCTGGTCTGATTATTCACTGTCATTTATCTTTCTTGATCCAAATTCATGAGTCCATCCTTATATTATGCTCATCCATTCATCATGGAGTCTTTAATGGAGACAACTCCATTCACAGTTTGAACTAGACTATTCATCTAAAGTTAGAAACAAGGTGATTCTTATCCTGTAGAAAGTGTACATTTATTTTTCTTTATATTTTTATTACATTTTAGTGTATTTTTATATGAATTTGGAAGAGTATTTTCTATGCTAAGACATGGGAGTAGAGGTCAGAAGACAATGTGTAGAAGCAAGTTTTATCCTTCTACCATGTGGATTCTCAGAATGAAACTCAGGTAATCAGCCAGAGAGACAAGTGCCTTTGACTACTGATCAATCCTACCATTCCCAAAAGTGAACATTATATTCCATCTTTGCTTTGAGAAATGACATTGGGCAGTAGCCAAGTCATTGAGCATACCATGTAGAAAGATGGAGTACATAGTTCTTGAGATACCTAGAGTACAGTTAGATAGGAGACAACTTGGACTGTCTTTTAAGACATAATTGTTGACAAAATTGAGACTTTAGTTATTAGAGCAAATAGAATTTTCAAAAAGAATGTCCAGTGTAGAAATTGTACGGCCTTTTTTCTTTAAATTCAGTTCAAATTTTTCAGAGCCACTTCTCATTCAGAGTGTAGGATGCTCAATCTTAAATATAATTTCTTCTTTCCAGTGTCCCAGAATGACACACAGGTCCCAGGCCATAGTGTAAGCATTTGTGAACCCTCTTCACTTTTCATCTTTTATTTTCCTTGCCTAGATGTACAAGTGAGAACTCTCTTCCCACACCAGAACAAAAATGTCTACCTTTGGTCTCTTTCCTATAGACTCCCAAGGAATCCCTGTGCTTCCTTATGATTCCTACCTTAGGAAAAAACTGCTTAGCTAAGAATTGTAATTTTTTGATAAATTTGTTGATTTCATGCATTAAGTGCCCAAAGAAACACAAATTCTGAATACTTTCTTTAAGTAGGGAAGTGAAAAAAAGCAACTGTTGGCAAATTCATCAGTGAACATACATTATCATTTTTAGCACTTTACATACATTCCTGTAATTATCATAACAACAATCTTGTATAAGATTCCACCTTGGTTTCTGTAAATGAGAAACTGAGGCAGAAATACATCTATTAAGTAGTCTACACAATTCAGTGTTTGTGTGTGGTACAATAACCAAGACTCCCTTTTAATTCCTTTAAAATGTATACTGTTCACAAAATGGAATAAATTTTCTCGCCATTCTTGCAGACTTGAGCCATTGTGAAGAAATTTTGAAGATTATATAAGATTCATAAAGCATAGCCTTATTCATTACTGAATTAATAATAATATAAAAAACTTAGCTTTGTATTCTACATACAGATAAGCTGAAGTATTCTAACGTTAGAGGATGCTGTGATGCAACCATATCACAAAAGAAGTACTAAGTCATATGAAATGAAGTCCTAGTCCAATCAATCACTGTTGGGTATTATTTTCCTCTGACATTTAAATCACTTTTAAAATGAGCGAAATACAATGTTGCTGAACTTACAAAATCATTGTCTTGACAAATACTGCCATATGAAATTTTGTCAAGCCCCAAATTCCTATTTGTATATATTTTGATAGGAAAAAATAACTGAATAGGGGAATACCAAACAGACATTTAAGTATACTTTTCAAAGAAGAATTGAAATAGCAATTATTTTATCTAAATTTTCGTAAGTATGAAATATTTTATTTTTGAAAAAATTAATTTGTAGCAACCCTATCTACCACCCAATCCAAAATTGGCACCATGTAGATGTAGTCTGACTAAGAACTCCAGGTAAATATTCTTAGATCCATTCCCACACCCACCTATCTATCATCTTCCCTACCTGTTTACTGCTTTAAAATCTTTTGGAACATGGGAGAATAGGGCCCAAAGTTGAAGTGGACTAAATAAAGTCTTATGCAATAGACAACTTTATTCAAAGCATGTGACACTTTGTACTTTGAAGGTTAAGAAGAATGGCATGAATAAAGTTCATGAATTTGAGTCCAGGAGGAAGAATTTGACCTTGACATTACCTGTACACACTGGTTTTAGCTAAGAGTCAACATGTAAATATTCATACTCTGACCAAGGGAAGGTTTTGTTATTTCCATGGATCTGGGACATGGGAGTTCTTGACATGGTTATGTTCATATCAATAATAGAAATTCATCTAGGAATTTATTGAGTCTGTATATTGGAGTAATAACAAACAAGGATCTACAACACCATACTATAAGGTGAGACTAATTACAAGAAACACTATCAATGTCCTTATTTGAGAAACCTGTGTGTAGTTGCAAATACAAGTGGCTTGGGTAACCAATACATTATGTTTTCTCCAAGATTTAGCAATTCTAATTGCAATGCTCCAAGAGAAAAGCAACTCAGTTAATTCAGAATACAATTTCAAATCAGGATTTATAAATATTTAAGGAATTCAAACAGGGTATGAACAAAGGCACAAATGAAGATCATGAAAACATTAACAAAAATTTAATGAAACAATGAAAATAATGCAAGATATGAAAATTGAATGCATTAAAGCACAAAGATATAAAACAGAAACTAAAAAGTCCAAGTTGACAAGTAGCTCAGAAGCAACATTTAAGATCAACTGGAAGAGAAAATATCAGGTCTTGAAGATAAAGAACTAGAAATAGATCATTCTATCAAAGAAAATATTAAATCTAAAATAACTTGGAAACAAAATATCCAAGAACTCTGGAGCACTGTAAAAAGACAAAATTTACAAGTTACAGCTACATAAGAAGAAACCAAAATCAAAGTCACAGAACATATTTTCCTTCTTTTTTTTCTAAGAAACTATAAAGAATTCCATTATCAATAAACCAATGAAACTCAAGTCACATAAACAGTTAGGCAGTGTTTAAACTGAGTATTATCTTTCAAGGACAAAAATACAACCAGGAGTAGCCCACATTGATTCTTAAGAAAGCCTAAAAATGTCTTAGAAATACGTAGATTTCATTCATGTGATAATATTGTACCCTTTTATGGGATTAATTTTAACTTAAATATTTAAATAATATGTATTTAATATGTAAATAAATCAGAAGAGACCGAAGTAAAAAACCACAGAATATATTTTCAACAAAATTCAACAAAGAAAATACCTGAAATCTAAAAAAATGGATATGACTAATGTGTAATTCTATCTAGATAGGAACAATAATTAAAAATACTAACTGTACATTATATATATATATATAATATTTGAATATATATATATATATATATATATATATTATTTTTTTTTCAAAGTGTCAGGAGAGAAGAACCAAGTCACATATAAAGGGATTTCCATTAGAAAATCACCTAATTTTCAATGAAATCTTTGAAGAATGGAAGAAATTGGAATGATGGTCTATAAGTTTTGACAGACCACCAAAGACAATCCAAATACTATACACACATGTCTATCAGTGATGACTGAAGAAAGGAAATTTTTCAATAATAAAATATTTAAGGAATTTGTGTTCATAAACAAGCTCTATAGAGGATAGTAGATGGAAACTGGAAAATCTAAATTAAACAGATTAATTTGTAAGTACAACCTAAAAGTTAAATGAAAATAAAATAAATAACTTAAATAGGTCCATAATAAAATAAATAACTTAAATAGGTCCATAACAGCCAATAGGATTGAAACAGTCATTTAAAAAATTGAAAAAAAAAACCAACAAGATGGATACCATGAAGAATTCCAACAGATCTTGAAATAACAAAATAACAAATACCAATACTCCTTATTTTATCCCATCAAATGAAAGAGAATGGAATATTTCTAAATTGTATGAAGCAAGTATTACAAAAGCAGACTAAGATTTAACTAAAGAAAATTATTGACCAATCTCTTTAATGAACATAGTTGTACAAATTTTCCATGACATACTTGCAAGTTGAATTCAAGAAAACATCAGAAATATTATTCATGATGAATTCAACATATGTAAATCAAAGCAGGTAATCCACCATATAAAGAGACTCAAGATTGGAAACCATATGATTATCTCATTAGCCTCAAAAAAAAACATTTGACAAAATCCAATGAGAATTTAGGGATGCAGGTAACATGCATCAATATAATAAAGGAAAATTTAACAATCTCATACCCTATATCATCATATAAAAAAAACCTCAAGATATTCCTACAAAAATTAAGAACATTATAATAGTCACCCTCTCCATTCTTGTTCAATATAGTGCTAGTCTAAACTAAAACAATAAGACAAGTAATGAATCTAAAGAAAACACAAGTAGGAAATAAGAAGTAATTATTTATAAATAATATGCTTCTTCTATGGACAAAAAGTCCTAATATAATCAGAAATCTATAGCTGGATACTGTTATCACAAAATCAAGTCTTCCTCCGTACCAACAATAATCATAAAGAGGAAAAAAATCAAGAAAACAATACCACTTAAAACAGCATTAAAAGAATCTTGGGATGGATCAAATAGAGGAAATAGAACACTTCTTTAATTAAAACTTTAAGACAATCAAAAAGGAAATTGAACATATACAAAAAGAATAACCAACTCTACTCATGGACTAATAGAATTAATATTATGAAATAGGCAGTCTACCAAAGCCATATATAGGTTCAATACCATTTCCATTAAAATTCCAATTCATTTCTTCCAAGAAATTGTAAAAAATTCTTAAATTTTGTTTAGAAACACACACATTCAAATCTAGCTGTGAACCCTGCAGGCAGCAGCAGCAGTAATGACTGACCTGATAAGATCTGCCCATGTAATAGTGGCACCAATTATTTGAGAATAACCAATCACCTTCTGTTTGACTCTAAGGCCTATTTCATGTGATAAAACACATAAATCTCACTGTAATTGGAACCAAGAGGCTAGATAGATCATAGTCAATAAGGTAGAAGATAATACTATGATTCTGGTATGTTTACTAGTATTATAATATCTCCTACTGACATTTTGCTGTACTCAAAGGACATCTCAAACTTTGTCAGTGAAGCTTCTTTTTGTAGGAAATGGGAATTAACATAAATCCCTTCAACTTGCCAATGTGCAGAAAATATAAGACTGTGGAATGGCTTGTCCCTGACACCAAAACTCAGAGATATTAGTTTAGTTGAGAGGGGATGTAAAGTTTGTTAGGACCAGTGGTAGTAGATAGGATTCAAGGAAGAGCTCCTTGGCTCAAAGGCAGTCACCCATATAAATTCACACCGTTTTTTTTTTTTTTTGACTCAGTTCACAAAAACTGTGCACACATAAGGGAAATAGAATCCAAGCATGGAAGTTGGAAAGGTAGTCAGAAATCCTAGCACTAGCTGAGGACCTACTGTAGCACTTCTCAACCTGTGGGTCACAACCCTAAGAACACTGGGAAACACAGATACTTACATTACAATTTATAACAATAGCAGGATTACAGTTAGGAGTTAGCAATGGAAAATATCTTTTTGTTTGGGGGTCACCACAACATGAGGACCTGTGTTAAAGGGTCACAGCATTAGGAACGCTGAGAACTATGGATCTATCTGCATTTGGTAACTTCTGGGAGTGGAAGAGACCATTTTTATTTTATTTATGTGATCTCTGGTAATTGATCACATTGTAGAGAAGACCAACCACCACTGGTGCTGCCACCACACACACACCTAAGAGTAGTTGCATAAACTGGACTCAGTGGGTTCAAAAAGAAAGAAAAGTTGGTTGGGCCGGGAGGTGAGGAGCAGTTGTATATGGGAAGAATTGGAATGAATATGATAAAAATACATTGTATGCAATTCTCAATGTACTAAAATATTATTTAATGAAACAATGTTAATTAGTTATTTGCACTTTTGAACATTATATTTGATGACAATTGGGAATGTCATGGAAATTAAAGATAATTTTATCAACTTTTCACAAGCCAAAACAAAAACTAGGCTATATATGTAAGTCATCTATCCAATAGTGAAAGAGACAGAAAGAAGACATGGTCTTCTCCTGGGTGTTTTATGGATAAGAAGTGAGAAAATTAGTGATCCATCATGATTGTGAATGCTGTTCTTATCTATGAGTCAAAAAGTGAAGGAACACTAGGCTTGCTGTTGACTCGTTATTGATTTTCACCAAAGAGGAACATTTCTGGTAAATTTTTAAATCTGTATTATCCTCAAATCTGTTTTCTATTAAGTCATGAAAATATATGATTTTTTTTTATCATTTTTAACTACACCCACAAAATGACCTTGTCTAATTATTGTTGATATCTATGGGAATATTTATATTCAGTAGGGCATATCATAGATCAGTTGTTAGCCGACAGAGACAGGGCCACTTAATTTGTTTGTCTGTATGTAGTGAAAATATCTGGTCATTTCATTGGTTTTTTTTTTTCAGATTTTTTAGCCTTCAAAATTTATACTATCAGAAAAAATTATTTTATAATTTTACTAATTATTTATAATTATATACCATGTCTGCATATATATTATGTAGTTTTGTGTTATACATATGTATATACATATTAGAGTTATAAGAAAGACATAGAGAGACAGAAACAGAGACAGAGATAGAGAGACAGAATGAGACAAAGAGAGACACAGAGAGAGACAAAGAGAACATCTTTTCTGTTACTACCTGTAGTACATGCATATCTTTAGGAACAGGAGCAAACAGAATCCTTCATTCAATAAGGTTGTCCCTAATTCAATTAATTTAAGAGGGCAGAAATTACAGACATGTATTCTGATCTCTAATTTGAGCCTTACTATTATTTGTCTTGAGAAAGCAATGAAACATTTTTTTTTTGCAAGAACCTGTCATGAGTTTTTAAGTTATTTATTTCAGAGATGGGGCTGGAGGACTAGAGAAATGACTCAGCCATTAAGAGCACTTTCTGCTCCTGCAGAGGACCTGAGTTAGGCTTCAGCACTCACATTATGTCTTGCTCTTAATTCCAGTTCCACAAAAGATTTACCAACATGACGGAACTAATCATCACACCACAAGACTGGCTACCAATAAGCTAATCATCCAGGTAGCTGTGCCCTGAGTAGCAGCACACTGACTTTCTGTTATTCCTTACATTTTTGTTTATACTCTTTTTCACAAATGTCTCATAATGTTCCAGTTCTCCATGTGTGACATGATTGTAGTGAATTCAATTATTGTCCAGGACTAAAAAAGGAAGGAAGAATCCCACTGGGCCGCTCTCTTCCCTTTGTTTCAAAGGAATACTCTTCTCTTTATTAGATATTTTCTTTATTTACATTTCAAGTGATATCTCCTTTCCTGGTTTCCCGTCTGGAAAAAAAATCTGTTCCTTCCCCCTTCCTCCTGTTCACCAACCCACCATCTCCTACTTCCTGGCCCTGGCATTCCCCAACACTGGAGCATAGAGTCTTCACAGGACCAAGGGCTTCTCTAAAGGAATACTCTTGATAACATGGACAATCATATAGGCCAGAGCATGAAGCCCTAAAGAAAGCATGAGAATAGACCATGTGGGAATCCATGGTAGCTTAAGAAGTATAAAGATGCCCTTTTCTATGGAAAGCAGAAATTACTAGACACAGGTGTCAAAGTTCAGAGAGACCTGTGACTTTGAAGAGACAGCATCTTACTGCTTCCCATCACAGGGCTCTGCTCTGGCTTAAGAAATGAGGAAACTTGAGGCAAAGGATAATGCTCAGCTCTTCATCTTTGAGTGGCCAGTCAGGAGAAATGGGATTCTAAGTTCCACAAAACAGAGGATTCAGAGAAACTATATTTTCAAGAGAAAGAAAATGGTGACTTCTAGAGAACAATTGGCAGTCCAACTCTTGTTCTTTTTCTGAAACGTGAGAAAAGTGGAAGAACAGGATGGTCCATTAGCCTGCTAATCAGCCCTGCAAAATGAACTGGAGGCGCAAGCTCCTTATTTTGCAACCATGAGTAGAGGACTAAGCCTAAGCAATGAAATCTGAGGTGTCCTGAAGGGCTGCCTGGCCCATTTCTACTGCACATGTAAAGGTGTCCCCGAATGCTTGTGCTCCAAAACTCACCTCAGGCCTCTTTTATAATTTTAATTGACTCCTGTGTAATAAAGAATTCCCATAGTTGTCAATTTAAATAAATTGTACTGTTCAACTACAGAATTCAGTTCACTATCTGCCAAGAGTACATTATTGTAATTCACTTGTAATTTTTTTTTCTAAAATCTATACTGTGAGGTCAAAGGCAGAAATGTGATAGGTATTGAGGAATAAAGCCTCAATGCTCTGTTCATCAAGTCTTCTGCCTTTGGAAATTTCTTCCACCCTGAATGCTGTTGCTTCATACATACATGCAATATATATGTGTTATATATATACATATATTCTATATATATGTGTGTATATATATGTGTGTATATGTGTGTGTCTATATATATGTGTATATATATATATATGTATATACACACAGTGTGTATTTATTTTGAGTTGACACCTACAAAACCATCCAAACAAACAAACAAACAAAAACTAAATTCAACTAGGAAAAAGGATGCAACCCTCAGCCCTCAAATAGTGGGGATTGGATAAAAATGACTCAAAGCGGTCCCTTCTAGCTCATCCACTTCTAGAAATCCCAAGGTAGGCTCTTTATTGAGGAGGTAAGCCTCACCACACCACTCATGTCTACAGTAGTGATGCCTATACCATATATCTTACAGATGTCAAGTAGTGATCTTCCTTTCAGCACTGTGTCTTGAAAAATTAGACAAATGTGATTCCAGTAATTTGGTCCAAGCTAGTGATGCCTCCCCCTTTCCTGAAACAGGCATGCCCATTCTTACTTTTCAAATATCATAAAGTAATCAGTGCGCCTACTGCCAGGACAGCAAGGTTGCTGTGGTATCTAAGCATGCATATGTGTGAGCATCTGACAGCAGGTGGTTTTGCTGTTTGCTTTACAAATACACTTGGTAAAGGGTTCTTGAGTAAAGTGGTTATAACCTAACAATTAAAATGAACTAGGTTGACACATGGATTCACAGGGATGGACTGGGTCTTGGTTGGGCTGAGAGAGGGCAGTCTGTGATCTCAGTGAATTAGTGAAAAGTGAACCTCAGTGGAATAAGCTATCCCCTTTCTGAACTGAAATTTTGGTGAGTGGAACTCAGGTTGGATTCCAGTTTCCTCTAGATCCTTACAACTGCTGAGAGATCACACAGCATAAAGACTCCATCCTTTCAGCTTCTCCCGCCTCCACAGAATATGATTCTTTTGGTCAGTGTACACAGTGCTGTTAGGAGCACTAGCAGCTAATACATTGTCATGGAGAAGGAGTGTTTGTGGACCCACTTCTCCTTTCAGTTCATGACATGGAATTGTAAATCCCTCTGATAAACTTCAATTTCTTTACAAATAAATTTTTGATATGGAAATATATTTGATTTTGCTTTACAAGTACAGTTGGATAAATGGTTCTTGAATAAAGTGGATATACTTTAACAATTAAAAATTAACTGGGGCTGGCGAGATGGCTCAGTGGGTAAGAGCATTGACTGCTCTACAGAAGATCCTGAGTTCAAATCCCAGCAACCACATGGTGCCTCATAACCACCTGTAATGAGATCTGACGCCTTCTTCAGGTGTGTCTGAAGACAGCTACAGTGTACTTAATTATAATAATAAATAAATCTTTAAAAAAATAACTGGGATGACACAGGCATTCACAGGAATGGAGTGGTTCTTAGACAGGCAACTGTGCTTTGCTTTGGGTGTTCACACATGTGTGCACACCACAGTGCAGTGTCAGGGGTGAGTGCTTTGGCGAAAGTAGAATGAGAAGAGAATCCAGAAATGATGTCGAAAGGAAAGCAATAAGGCATTTCTCCATATTCATGTGGACTCAATGAAATTTTATGAAACAGTATGTTTAGACACATAATTGAGGTGTGTGTTTAAGCATATACATATATATATATTATATATATGCATATATATATAAGCACATACTATATATATACAGATATATGTATATAGTTAAGGTGATGCTTTGAGGTTTTTAAAAATTCAGGATTTGTTCATGCTTAAGGTTTGACTTAGCTTCAAAAGGAATTGGGCTCAAGGCTTGGGTAGAGGGACATGGGCTTATATTCTTTTAATCACCATAAAACTATCAGACAAGAGACTTCCTTACTGACCCAGGGATGATAGTCGCCAGAGAACACCTCCCCTAAATAACGTGCTTCCCTGTTTCCTGGACCTTGATCTGTTGCAGGTTATCAGCCTTGAAACAGCCATGAAAGTATTCTCGTTGAAATGGTTCACTCTCAAGGGTTAGGCTGAAGCAAAATATGTAGAGTTGGATGTTCCTTAAGTTCAGGAGCAGGTCTTTTCAACTCCACCTTGTTAAGTTAGAAAGATATCATGAATAGAAACATTCTTTCCACTTCAAAACTTGTTCAAGAAGGAAGGGCTCTTTTGTGGGACTGGTACTACACATAGCGACTCCGTGTGACCTTTACAGGGATCTCATTGGCGGTTTTATCTTGATTAAAATGGTTCTATTCACAGGAGGGGAAGGGCTGTGACATCATCCTGCAAAAGAAAATCTTCTAAAGAATGAGGTGATAAAGGTAAAAGATAGAAAAAAAAAGATAATGCTTTCTTTTGGGACGGCGAGAGAAGAAAAGGAAAAGCAAAGAGTAGAAGAAGCCGCCTTCGAGAAGGGGGAGGTAAAGAGAAGAAAAATAAAAGAGAAAGCAAGCAGAGCAGAGAAGGGGCCTATGTGCCCAGAGGAGCCTCTCTACCCACACTGCCTTCCTCCCCCCAGCAGGGCGAGAAGGAGGGCAGGCCCATTGTACATTTTGCAGAGAAGACAGCTAAGCTCTCTGTGTAGACTCTTACTTAGGTTCACTTGGGTCTTATGTAGCCAAGCAAATATATAGTCTTAGATCTGCTTAACTTTAAACTCAAGTCTTTCCACAAGAGATAGAAAATCTGTGTTTCATTTTGACCAATTCTCAACAATAGCCTTTAAAATAAATGCTGAATGTCCCCTTCTCAGTCTTAGAAGACAGTTGACTGTACATTTTGCTTAAGCTCTCAGATTCCCCAAAGAGCACAAACATTCTCTCTTTGCTACCTGAACCCATTTGTCTAGCTTCCCAAAATTTAACAGGACTGTTTTTGCTCCAAATGGTATGGTGAATGCAGAGAATGATGTTGGAAATAAAACTGCCATAACTTGATGCTTCCTGAGGGATTTAGTTATTGTTGCTGATGGCTTCGGATCTCTTTGAAACTTACATGTACATAGGGTTATGAGGGTCAGCATGCATATGTTGGTAAGAGCAAAAAGATAGACAGAAGCACGTTTAATAAAAAACAGAGTTCTAGGGAACAACTAATGGGATTGATGGAGTGGACAGGGAACAGAGTTTTGTAACAAAGGAATTGAAGTTTATTAGAGGGATTTATAGTTACATGTGTGCACTGAAGGAAATGGGTCCAAGAACCCTCCTTCTCCATGACAATGTATTAGGTGCTAATGCTCCTAACAGCACTGTGTGCCCTGACCAAAGCAATCATATTCCATGGAAGCAAAAGAAGCTTAAAGGATGGGCTCTTTATAGTATGTGCTCCTAGGCAGTTTTGTGGGGAATACACAGAAGCTAGGGAGGTAAGGGTCTACAAGAGGCTGAAATCTGATCGGAGTTCTACTCACCAAAACTTCAGCCCAGAAAGGGGGTATCTTATACCATAGGGGTAAACTTTTCACTAACTCCTTGAGATTGCAGGCTGGCCTGTCTAAACTCAAGGAAACCACAATTGTTATTGTGTTTAAAGATAATATTTCCTTTTGGTCTAACCACTCATTGTTAGTGTATTTTGATTTTCATTCATTTTCTGTCCTTAGAAGCTACAAGTGATAAGCACATCAATTTATGAAATGTTGGAATTACTATTCTTTCTTTTTTTTTTTTTCATTTTGTAGGTCCTATAAGAACAATGAAGTGTTTAATATTTGGATAGTTCCAGAGATAAAATAATCCCTTAAACAATACCCGAGGAAGTTTAGTCCTACATCTGTGTATCATTCCATAGTTTATAGTTTTATATAGAACAATCTGTTTTTAAAACTACAGCTATACAATGCTACTGATCTCAAGAACTCTTAAACTTTTTCTGTGTATCAGAGGCAATTGCTAACCAGGTAGAGATAAGCATACACATGCATGTGTTTGTGTGCATGTCTATGTACCTATGTGCTTGTGCTTGTGTACTCTGTGTACAAGTGAATGTGGAGGCAAGAGGTAAATACCTGGTGTCTTTCTCAATCTCTATATTGGACTCAGACTCTCAAGCTTGCATGATGATCACTTTAGGGACCAATTCTCCTTCCAAGACCTCTGATGTTATCTTCTTATTTCTTCTTCTTCCAAAGTCTTTCAGTTTCCAGCTAGACAGAGACAATGGTATGAAATCATATTTCTTTTTATAACGTTGCTGGCTAATTGGATGCAAGTTAGAGTCACTGGAGAGGAGGGAACTTTAACTAAGTAAAATGCTTCAATGATATCAGGCTACAGAAAGACCTATAAGGCATTTTCTTCATTCATGTTTGATGTGGGAGGGTACAGTTCATAGTGGGTGGATCCATACTTGGGCTGGTGGTCCTGGGGTCTATAAGAAAGCAATCTGACAAGCCAACATGCGTTAAGTCAATAAGCAGAACTCTTTCATGGTCTCTTCACCAGTTTCAGCCTCCAGATTTATGCGCTGTTTGAGTTTCTACCCTGATTTCCTTCTAAAAAGTGATTTGGAAGCACACAGCAAATACACCCTTCCCTCCACAAGTTGCTTTGGTCATGGTATTTCATCCCCGCAATTGTAACTTCAACCAAGACAAAAATATTTATTCTATCCCAAGTGTATTTGTTCCCTTGACTTCCTTGTTCCAAAAGAACTGGACAGAATCTGGCCTCAAATGTACAAGATGTGTCTGCTTTAGAAAGCAGAGAAATAGTACGTTTGGTGACCCAGAAACATGGAGCTCAGTTCATGCCCTTGGTAGAGCATTATACTCAGCATTTATCCTAGTTAGGGCCACAAAAGGGCACTGCTTACTGGCTTCCTTTCCATGGGCTTGCTCTACCTGCTTTCTTAGAGGACTCAGGACCACCATTCTAGAGGCAGCCACAACCACCATGGTCTGGACCTTCCCATATCAATCACTAGTTATAAATATGCTTCAGCCAGATCTTTTGGAGGTAATTTCTCAGTTGAGCTTCCCTTCATTCAGATAACTTTAGCTTATGTCAAGTTGACATCAAACTATCCAGCACAATGTTCTAGGATAAATCACATACCTCCATTGTTGTCTATTGGGCACAAACTATATAACCTATTGGCTTCAGGAAACTTTGGAATGCTTTGTTTACATATTCCAACATAGAGGAGTCCTGAAATAAAATAAAAAAGAGGTTTACTAAGTTGAAAATGTAGTTTTATTTCCTTACAGATCCCAAGGCCAGATGTGGTAATAAAAATACTCCAGGTAAGAGTCGAAGAGAACCAGAAAAATGAAGCATAAACCCTGCCAAAGCTAGCATCACAAAGGAAGACTGACATTAATTCTAGGCAGAGTAGGAGAGAGGTGAGCTGGTGATACTGCAGTGTAAGATCAAGGCCAACTGCTCTTAATGTGTAGGCATCTCAGAGCTTATAGGCTCAAGGCCCTAGTCCTTGCTCAACCCCAAATGCAAGGACATAAGCAAACCATTTCCCCTCTTTAAGCACCTGCCTCTATGTCCATAACACAGAAATGCTTTGTATACAACAATAAACCTATGTTTTAAACCTGAAGTTAGATTGTGGGCTTTTGATCTTCACCAACTTGGCCTTTGGGCAAGAGTCCTATAAAAGTGGATGGAATCTTTCTCTGTTGAGTGCAATATAAAAAAGTGCCATTTTTTCAAAGATATAATTTCTTGCATGTCATTCTTTTTATATTTTCTCAATAATGAAAGAGTCAAGTAATAGTGCACAAAACTTCTTTGAGCCAAATCAAACATGAGTACAGTAAAGATAGCAGACTTGGGCATCCCTTGCTTCTAGTTGCAAGTGAAATCTCCCATCTCTAGACAATAGTTTTCAATGTTTTTCTTAATAGATGGGGAGATTTTAAAACTGTACAACACATAAGCTCACTCACCATACTCAGTTTGGATTACCATCTATTTGTTCAATTGTTTAAGTAAAGAAAGAAATCTAACCTAAAGACCATTTACAAGCTGAGCAATACTTATGCAAGTTCTGGTAGGAATTTAAGGCCAAGAGTAAAATCCTATATCAGACATAATTCCAAGGAACTTGAACATGAACAGAAATAGTCTTATAAGGTCATTTGGAGATGCAGAGTTTGCTACTGCAGCTGGAGCAAGAAGATGCTTCTCTTCTATTAAGAACAAGAAACAGATGAGGAGTGACTGCAGTGTCTGTCTTACTCACAGGGTTCCCCTTGAAAGAGGAGACCATAACTGACACCTGTTAGATATGCCAAGGACATAGCATTGCATGTTCTGGATTTTGGGAGAGATTTGTAAGAATCTATTCCAACCTGTCTTCAGATTGTAGGTGTTTAACCAGCGCAAGTTTGGCATTTGAGCAGAACTGGAGAAAGATAAAAGCTAAGAGGAAAAGAATAAAGATGAAAAAAGAAAAGTAACTTTCTTGAGAAAACCACCATTCCAAAGACCATGCGGGGAAGAACTAAGACTGGGTGAGGTCAATTAGGCCTGTCCTCAAGGGGCACTGGAAATTTGTACCCACAAGATCTGCTCAAGTTTATATTAAAATATAACTGATGTGCTATACTACAAATTATCAGCTAAGGGACCTCCTTACTTCCAATCTTTAAACATCCTGAAAGAGAGATACCATCCTATCAGCACATGTTGATTAAAATCAAGCTTGTCATAGGGTCATAGAGAACAAATTGTACTTACGAAGGAAGCCAGTGCTTCTCACTATGTGGCTAAGGTCATTAGTTAATTTTTTATCTCTGGATCAAAAAATTAGTATATTTTTAAATATCAATATCATTGAATGCATATTCATAATAAAGCACAAACATGCCTGCCTGCCTGGCCACACACACACACACACACATACACACACACACACACACACACACACACACACACAACAGGGGGGCAATTGGCTGCTTTTCCCAGCTCTCCTTTCCAGTTGGGATAGGAGGTAAGTGAGGTCTCCGCTGGGGTAAAGATTATTTCCCTTAACAGTTTTCCCTTGACTGATCCTAATGCCACTCTTTCAAGGCACAGTTGGGTGTCTTCACAGCAGTGGTCCTTATCTACACAGGGAGAAACTGTAAGAGACTCAAGAAAGTCTCCATATTGGTACACAGATATTTTGGCAGTCCATCAGGGAGCTCTCGCCTCTCCTGGGGGATGTGTTTGTATGCAGTGGGCACCTGAAGGCATTGTTGCAGGCTGACAACTAAGAGCTCCTTCCTGCCACTCTTCCACTGTCAATGGGCCTCATGCTGGAGCTGCTGAGAATCCCAGTCATTTGAGAGAGACTTTGCCAAGAGGAGCAAACAGAACAAAATCATGTTACATAAATTGGATTGAGCGGGAGTCTGACTGTGTCTTCAGTGTTTGGCACAAGGCTGATTTCTTCAACAGGATCTCTGTGATACACAACAGCTTGTCCTTGGACTCCAAGTCTGCCCTGCTGTTGCTTCCTTGGTTGCTTGCCTACTAAAGGAAGAAGATGATAAAATGGATCTGAAATTCTTTCAATGCCTATTTTAACTGAACATGTTTGCTTGTTTTTAAGGTTTTGTTGTGGCTGGTGATGTTATATTTTAGAGTAAAGAAAAGCTTGGCAGTGTATTTAGATAAAGTATTTGTTACTCATCACTGTCACCAAATACTTGACAATAGACAGCTTAAGAGAGGGAGAATTTATTTTGGCTCAAGATTTGAGGGGACAAAGTCTATCCTGATAGAGAAGGGATGACATGGAGATCCTTGTGATGGAGGCAGATTGCTGGGACTCCTCATGTATGAAAGGATGAGCAAGAGATAGGAAAAGAAGAAACAGGTTAGAATGCTATATGGCATGACCACTAATGACTACTTCTATCAGCTAGACCTACATCAGAGAGGTTCAACATATCCTCCAAAGAAAACTTCTCAATGGGGATAAAGTATTCAAGTGCTTGAACATGTAGGGGATACTGAATTACTGATAGGAATGTGTGTGTATGTGTTTAAGGATATTTCTGAAAATTGAAATATACTAGGACATGGTAGTGTGGGGAGACAGCTCTGCTGAAAAAAGAATGCTTGACATGTAAGCATGTGGACCTCTGAAAAGTCTCTAGTAGATCCACATACACATACATACACACACATACACACACATATATATACACACACACAAACACACACACACACACACACACACACACACACACACAAAGCCAAACCAAGTGTGGAGGCATATTCTTGCTATCCCAGCACTAGGCAGGCAGGTAGATCTCTAAGAATAGTGGTTTGGTAGCCTAGGTGATTTGGGACATTTGAGACAAGCAAAATACCCTACCTCAAAACATATATTGGATGATGCCTAAGGAACAGATAACTAAGGTTTATCATCAACCTCTAGATACAAGTGCCCTGTATGTACAAGTGTACACTAATAAAATAAAAAATAAGAAATGTGATCACTGTATTTATATATCTTACAATTCTGTATAACTACTGAATTGTGGAGCTGTCCTGCATGTTATAGACAGAACATTTTACAAGGCAAAATACATTGAAGAAAGCATACACCTCCTTTGGTTCTCATCTTCAATGAACTTTATTCATATTTTGCACAGCATTTCTTGATTTTAGCACTACAACTTCTAGGTCCTTGCAATGCTCTTATTTCTGGGTCACAGGATGCTTGGTTATAGCACATGCTGGTCATGGTTCATTGCTTCAGAATCCACAGACTGTGAAGTTGCAGATTTGCTGTCCCGTAACCTTCTGAACATGGAGGCTGTCAGAAAAAAATCCAATACATAGGGAATGTGTGTGTGTGTGTGTGTGTGTGTGTGTGTGTGTGTGTGTGTAGGATGGCAACTTCAGACAGGGTCTCTCATTAACCTAGAACTTACCTACAAGGTAGTGTGGCTGGGCACTGATGTTCAGGAATACTTCTGTCTCTATTTCCCCAGTGTGGGGAAGACAAGCACACTATCATACCTGACTACTTTCAAATGGATTCCTAGTGGGTGGACTTAGATACTACAAGGCTAGCAGTTTAACAACTGAGGTATTTCTCTAGGCTTTGTGACTTGTTCTTGTATTTAAGTGCCATTTGGTTAATCAATAGTGATTGCTTTCAATATTCCTTTAAAATGGAGTTTTATGTTGTCAGAAGTGTGTGTTTATGGGCCAGTTATAGATGGCTCTATAGGCAAAGGCACTTGCTACCAAACCTAGTGACTTGAATTTAATCCCTGGAAAACATAACGTAGAAGTAAAGTGCCAATTCCTCAGGTTAGTCTCTTAAATCCACACATGTATCACAGTACATTTTCACATACATGCAAATACACACACACACACACACACACACACACACACACACGGATGCTCATACATATAGACCGACACACATACACACAGAGTAAATGTAATTTAAAACTTACAAAAGAATTTTATGTTTATAATTTCAAGTATATTTTATTGTTATTGCATGGATCATTTGTTGACCCCTAGCTTAACATAAATGTATTGTATACTGCTCTGTGATTGAAATTAAGATAATATTTTGTGTTTGTTGGCTCACTGTACTGTACTTCCAGGAAAACACAAGGAATAATAGCTGCTGTACCTTTACTTTTTCTTTAATATATATATTTATATTCAAACTTTAAAAAATCTCAAGGTTACTGTAGAGATTTTATCATCCACAAAAGAAGTGCAATTTCTTCACTCAAAATTACTTCTAGTGTCTCCTTGTATACTCATAATTATGCTTAGCATAGAGTTTCTTGTTAAGTATTTGGAGTTTAGGACTTGCCATATTTCTTACCTAACACTTGAGGATGATGTTGCAATGTAGATATGAATGCAGAGCATGGAACAACCTCTAGCCAAAATATTTGGACACTACTTAAGTAGGAACACAAACCGAGTGAATCCTTGGCACTCTGAGGAAAATTTCTTTTTCAAGTTTTCTGAGTTAGAGAAATGCTACACCATTGTGATTATTCATTTTATGTATCAGCTTGACTCAATCATAGAATATTCAGATACTTGATTAAATCTTATTCTGTGTTAAAAGAGAGAGAAAGTATTTTTTATAAGAGATTAAGATTTGAATTGGTAGAAAGAATAACACAAACAGCTCAATCCAGTGTGGGTTTTACTCCAAGCTGAAGAATAAAAGTCTGAATGTAATGAAAGTTGAATGTCTCTGAATGTCTACAAGCCAAGTTCTTCTGTCTTCTAACTCAGACCTGGGCTAGGATTTGTACTTTTAGTTTTCCTGAGTCATGGGCTAATCAAGTGCACCATTTAAGTTTTCCTTTCTCTATACTTAAGGTAATAAATTATTTAAAGATAAATATTAATGATAGAGAGATGGTGGACATAAATATAGATAGATATAAAAATAAGCAGATTTAAATGGGAAAGATAATAAAGATTGATTATATAGAGAGATACATACATACATACATACATACATACATATATACATACATACATATATAGAGAGATGTGTATATGTATCTTACTGGCTCTGTTCTCCTGAAGGACCTAGAAGATTATAGTCACCCTTGATTTCCTTATCTTTCTACATAGATAGTCCCCATATGTACCCTGGTGTTCCAAGTCCACTTACCTGACCCTAGGATATTCATTCAAAATCAGGTGAGTGTAGCTGACCTTCCCATATAATCAGTGTATATATTAATGGGGCAGGAAAAATGGATAGAAAAATATAATAAAAAATAGCTTGACCCTTTAGCAAAAGGTAGGTAAAACCTAATAAATAAAGACATTGCAAACTTTTGCAAGTGAAATTAGGTAAATAAAACTGTATCTGGTATGTGTGTGTGTGTGTGCACATGTGTGTGTATGTGTGTGTGTGGGCGCGTATGCACAGGTTTATGTATGTGCACATGCACATATGTATAATTCAGTTATCATAACAATTTATGATATGAAAACTTTAACAAAAATGTACATTTCACTTCATTTGTACATTGTTTGTTCATCTCTGATCACATGTTGTTTTAGGAAAGAATAACTTGTTATGGTGAGAGAAACTTCAGTTAAGGAGAACCCACAGACCTCTCATTTCTTGAGAATATAAGGCTCTGGTTGTAGTGATTTTTCTTATTGTTCACACATGTGAAATCAAAACCTAAAACCAAAACCAGAAATCAACGTCTTTGGTATCCCACATAAAGCCTTACAGACTGTGTTCAATAAAAGCCTGCCTGGTTTCCTCATGCTCCACACAGAGACGGAAGTGACTAAGGTCTCAGTAATAACCTTCAACCCTATCCTGAACACATGCCTTAGAGAACAAAATCCACAATCTCTGTCTCCATCTCAGGGCTTCTCAGGTGTGTGTCTTGGAGGCATTTTGCCCTTGAACAGACACTTGTCAATATCTGGGCTGCTTTTTGTTATCACAGCTGCAGAGACAGTGATGCAAGCATTCCTTGGGATGGACTGAGAAGACCAAGGAAAAGCCAGATTTAAGAAAGATAACCATCAAGCAAGAAATTATCCCACCCAAAATGTCCAGGGAGTCAAAATTCAAAAACTCTGCTCTCCATTCTCCACAGCTCACATGGTGATTTATATGTCAATAGGATGTGTGGTATGCATTTAAATGGCTAGCAAAGGATAAAACCAAATACAAAATTTCCTTCTCTCTTCTCTTTGAGAGTTAAAGTAGACTGCAGTCTTATGTTTTGTTTCCCACAAGCAACTTCCTATCCACTGATTCAACAACTTCAGGAGAAGAAGGGTTCATGAAGAGAAATAATGCTGACTTTGAAGTAGAGATTGAATCTTATATTAGGTATTTGACTCATTCGTGAGGAAAGAAGGGTATTCTTGGAGTCTAGTGTATTTTCATTGTTGAAGTGATTCTGTATAATTATACTTGTGATAACTTTAGTCCCTAGGCTAGGACTTGAACTCATAGAGTGTGAGCAGCACACTATGTTATGCATCAGACACACATAGATTAGCTCAGATCGTCACTATCATGTGTATTGTGAGAGTTGTCTCGGTGGTATACGTTGAAAGTTTAATATAGTGAAAGGGATTTTTGTATCATTGCTATTATTATTAATTTCTGGTAGATATCTCAGTATGGTCACAGATACAGAACAGAGACAACTATGACCAAATAAATTTGTCTCCCCACTTATAAGTATACATATGACTATTCTAGGCATGGGGCTTAGTCAATGTGCTCAGCATGACTCTTGTCTGATTATTTCAGTTTTTTAGCTACACTTTTACCTTCTATATAACTTCAGAACCACAACTGTTTTTTGTATGTTAAGAGAGGAAAACATGAATTCCTTTTTATACATTCCATTCCATAATACATTGTATATGTGCTCTTTTTTGTCTTAAAATATGTTTGAATGTCTTTTGAGATGCACAAGTTCAGAAGACATTAAGAGGAAAGATTCTATGGACAATAAGATGCCAGGGACATACCTCCAACCTCCAAGGAAGGCTCAGGGGTCTAATACCCTTTTCAAGGCTGACAAATCATCACTTAATCCCATTATAAACTTTATATGTAGAAGAACACTTGAGATTGCACTTCACTTATGCACATCTGTTTGGAAAATCCCATAGGAACTTGACCATAGCCATCTTCTTTAATCACAAATACAAGGTACAATTTAGACTCTTGCACTCCATGGAGAATTTCAGGGCCTACCTGCTATCTTGGTGTGGTTTTATCAGACCCACCCAGAGCAGCATAATATCATGATCAAAACAACTTCTCTGGTACCATCACTGGAAGAAGTCTCTTCAATGCCAAGTTTGTAACTTAAAGAGCATGCCAGGATTATTACACTCAGATGGCAGCTTCACTTTGGCATTTTTGTTCTTTTCAAAGAATAAAAATTTTCCAATTGTATTGCATGCTAGCTATTTTGTTTATAGATGAGATTTTTAAGCTATTTTCTTATAGAGAATCTCCAAGGAAAAATAATATTGAGAAAAGACACTGAAATCTAATTTAAAACTTAGAAGGTTTAGACTCATAGGAAAGACAAGTATTTGGAATAAGAGAGAAAAGTAAAAGTTAGAATACACATACTTGATTTTTCACTATGTTGTAGAATCAGTAAGAAATGTGATGAGGTTAGAGAGATGGCTTTATGGTTAAGATGACTGGTGCTTTTCTAGTAGACCTTGGTTTGGTTCCCAGCACCTCACAATCAACTGTAACTATAGTTCCAGGGATCTAGTACCTTTTTCTGGCTTCCATGGGCACCAGCACACATGGGCTGCAGAGACACACAAATTAATAAAAGTATTAAATTTTTAAAAAATAATTAGGACAGTGTTGTAAATATAAACAAGAACTGGAAAAAGATTTATACTCATAGATGGTGACATGAATTTATAGAAAACACTGTAAAATGTTTTGTCAATATACAGTAAAATTATGAATTCTTGAAGTAGCTGACTATCAGTTCTTTTCTTTAGTATGTATCCTAGAACAATATGATAAAGAATTTTCAAGACACCTTTGCTTGCAAAATGATGTTGAAAAATTATTACATTTACCAGCAGATTAATGGAAAAGAAATGTGATATATTCATAAATGCAAGTATTATGTCCATGGCAATTATCTTGAGTTATAGTTGCCAATATAATTGCATATCAGAAGAAAAGGTACTAAAAAGCAAAAGAGGCAATTTTAGCAGAACTATACCAACCTAATAGGTAGGAAAAATACACCACATATATAGACACATGTACATGACCACATAGATAGTCCAATGACAGGGCATATACATATTGTACATTCATGCCACATCTATTATGAATATGCATATATATCCTCACTACAAATAAATGACATATAGAGTAGATATGCTAAAATATGTAGTCACATCTGATATCTATACCATATTCTTTTGCCTTTTGGGAAAGCTATTACTCATAAATGAAGTTCTCACATGTGCATGCACTTACTTGTGCAGAAAGTGAGGGGATATAAGGTGAAAATATTTAGCAGTTGCTATACTATAAATATAGACAGTGAAGACAAATGGAAACTATGTTATGTTTTAGCCCATACTGAAACACACGGTTGAATGTGAGATCTGCACTTCACAGAGTATACAAATAAACCTTGAAATGTTATGAACATTTTATTTTTAAATTTCAAATATTAATTCACAAATTAATGTCTACTACTTTGGCATTAAAATAAGTCATCTATGATGGAGGGACATATGCCTTGTAGTTTTTAAGGACAGTTCTCATTATAATGAACTTTGTTAGACACTTTACTATTTTGATATCAAAATGCTAGCACTTAGTTATTAACTTATATCTCACAGAAATTCTTTTCTCCAGCAAGGGCATGGATAGCTTTGGCAGGATGCTGATTTGTGACTTCGTAGACAAACTGTCACAGGACAGATGAGAATGATACAACTTGTTGCACGTGCACATGTGTGTTCATTTTAGACAAGTGCACTAAGGCATTTGTAATAAATCCTAAGATCTCAAGTTTCAAGTACAAAAAAAGCATCCTTTGGCCTTCCACTGGACTTGACCCACTGTGTCTGACATGAATAGCTCCCATTGCACCACTTACATCTGTGGTTGTTTTCATCTGGATGTGGGAACACAGATAAATACACGGATATAAATGAACTGTCAAAATAAAGAGTATGAATATCTATGACCTTCAGATTCCCCTGAGTAACTTATAGGCTAACAACAACAGTACATGTATTGGAAACTATTTGAATACCATGATACAAAAGACAAATAATTAATAATGAACTATCAATAGGAAGTTCTGATAGTTCCATACTTACAATGCTAAAGATAATTATATATGGAAAGATCACAGCTTTTTCCAGCTCATGGTAATGGAGAACTGCTTTAGCAGTCATTGTAAAATGCACTTTTCAATTTGGGATGATCCACTTAACAGCATTTAACATGATATTTTGCTCTGTCATCAGATAATTGTGAATTTACTATCATGATGAATTTTAAACTTTATGCTGTAACATTAATAGAATTACTTTCCCACTAAACGTTTCCATACCCAAGCACTGTGAAAACATCATGGCCCAAAGAAAATACAGTAAATATATGATATTCTTTAGACTCATCAGTGACAGAAACAATACAATCAATATATTCTCCATCAGAAGTGATGAAAGAATAGTTAGAACCAAATCACACTGTTATGGTGAAGGGTAGAAAATGACATTTGAAAACATTAAAATTAAGAAGGGGGTAAGTTAACAGAAGAAGGGACATAGAACACGCCCATATGGCACATACTGATGTCTACTACTTTAAGCTTTCAGCTTCAAAAGTATAAGATTTCCTGGTTTAAGTCTCAGCTGCATGATGTGCAGCATACTTAAAAATCTCTTAAAGTTAATATCTGAGTAGTGATATATATGGAACATTTATACAGAGAAGGAGTCGGAGAAAGAAAAGTTAGGGGGAACTTGCACAGGATCTTGACTGCCACCATAAACAAGGAAGGTGTTTTGTTACATAAAATGTGTGAAGGCAAATATGTCAAAATTGCTTGCAGTAACAAATATCGTCTATTTGAACTAGGCACCAAATTTTCCCATATATGTATGTATGTATATGTGTGTGTGTGTATGTGTGCATATATATATATATATATATATATATATGTACACAACCACACTAGGCTGTGACCAACAGACCCAGATACTGGGAAGATGATCTTCTGAATAGAGAGAAATATTTCCATGGGAATAATTCATTTAAGTGCATATTTTCATAAATATATGTTTAAGACTGCCTCACGTTAAGAGTGTGAGACTCCAAAATGAAAGTGTGTATCAGAAGTTAGTTCCCATTCATGGTAACTGTAGCCACTGGAAAACCAGGGTGGGATTTTTGGAAAGACAAAAGCAGGAGCCCCTGAGTTCTGAGACTCAACTCTGCCTATCTCCAGATGATTCCAGGAAAACCGATTCTATAACTATGCAGGGTGAAGTAAAGAAAGCATTCTCAGCTGGGCGATAGTGATGCACGCCTTTAATCCCAGCACTTGGGAGGCAGAGGCAGGCGGATTTCTGAGTTCGAGGCCAGCCCGGTCTACTGAGTGAGTTTCAGGACAGCCAGAGCTACACAGAGCAACCCTGTTTCGAAAAAAAAAAAAAAGAAAGAAAGAAGGAAAACAAAACAAAACAAAAAGGTTATGTATGAGTCCATGAATAAACACTGTGCATTTAAAAAAAGAAACACTAAATAAAAGAGAAGGAATTCTGTAAACATAATGCTGAAAAGTTTCTAATTGAAATAGAGGGAGACTTAAGTTCACTATGTTAATAGAGCTTCAAGGATGAGGGCAATGTTAAGAGCTTTAAAACTACACATAATCAGTAACCTGAGAGAAAGTGAAATACAGAAGTAAGAGTGTAAATAACAGAAATCATTACTAAAATGCACATGAAGTCAAAAGATTATGGTTTTAGGGATCTCAGTGATCCTGAGATATGTAGGGTACAGTGAGGATGTAGCAATCTTTTCATCATCTCATTATTTACAGGGGTACAGTAACAACCTTTAGGAAGGAGACTCAGATGACAACTACCAAGACAGTAGAAATGATGAATGCTAGAATCCAAAGGGATAACTTCTTAAAGTAACACATATGCATACAACTCAACCCAGACAGGTATAGTTAGTGAAAGTGTTGAGTAAATGTGAAATTAGAATATTCTTTCAGCGGTTGACCAGATAACTTGAAAGATAAAAACACTTGTTATGGGAGCCAGGGATATCTGAGTTTGTGTCATGACACACACTGTTGAAGGACAGAACTGTCTCCTGAATGTTGTCTCCTGGAGAACACAGACATGTAGTAGTATATGCAGGATGCCCCATGCTAATATTAAATAAATAAGATCAGTAACACTTACAAAAACAGAAGATTAAGGATTTGTAATCACTAGGCTTCAGGTTGTTCAAGGATATTCCAAAAAATAGACAAGTTGTAAAATCTCAGAA
This sequence comes from Mastomys coucha, assembly GCF_008632895.1. Lineage (NCBI taxonomy): Eukaryota > Metazoa > Chordata > Mammalia > Rodentia > Muridae > Mastomys > Mastomys coucha. The sequence goes on from NW_022196904.1 coordinate 59,597,907, forward strand.
TAATTTCTGGTGGGATGGTGCTTGTGGCTTATACCAAAGTAGTACTGGAGAACACATCTGAGACAGAATTAACCATTTCTTGAACAAATGTAGCAAAGTTGACTTGAAGACCACTTTAAGTTTAAATGAACCGACACTGACTGTTGCCTTTTTTGGCTCAAACTGCTTTTGTAGTTAAAACTGCAACCTCTATGGGGCAATATCTCCTTGTTCCTCTCCAAGCTATGACAGTTTAACATGGGCATAGATGTTGTTTGAGAGACATCATGGAATAGTCATTAAAACGGAATTTATAAACAGAGCAACAGTGCACATACCTTTAATCCCAGCCTCTGGAAAAGAGTTTGAAACTTAACATCTTTGCACCTAGAACTGACTGTAGGCAAATATATTAAATGTGTACAGTCTGAGGAAGCTATATTTCAAGTTTCCAAGCTGTGATTGTTAAAACAGTGAAACCCCACCCCCATCCCCTGCCTTCAACAGCTAGGAAATTGTTCTGTCTTCCAAACAGCGAAAGAGCTATGTTAGTGGTGGAGCTGGGATACACTTTCCCTACTGGACAGTAGAGAGAATCCCAAAGAGAAGGCTCAGGAGCACAGCCTAGGCTATTCACTGACAAGCAATAGATGCGATTGTTATAAGGAACTACAGAGCTCTCTATGTTTTCCATTCCCTCTTTCCCACAGGAGAAGTTTATTTTGAAGTTATCATGATGTTCTGGACATGTGGAAAGGACATTGCCCATTGTGTGTTGTGTTACAGAGGTGGTTTGGCACATAAAACTATTTGCCTCCAAGCCTAACAACCAGACTTTGGTCTCAAAGATCCACTTGGTAAAAGGAGTTTTCTGATTTATAAAAGTTTTCCTTTGATTAATAAAAGTTTTCTTCTGCCAGAGTAATATATTTATAACTTCTATAAAAAATATATTTTTATTAATCAATACCTTATTGAGTCTCAAATTACCATAGTTGACCTTGACTCAGAGGAAGATAATAATGTAGGACATCCAGTGTTGATATAGTCTAACGAAAAACTTAAGTTATCTCTCAGGGACTGAAGGAAAAATCTGTTGTTGTAAGCTAGAACACATTCCTTTTCCAGCTGTGAAAGACAGCTTGGGGTAGAAGGTTGAATTTCATTATTTCTTTTCTTCATAGTTCCTAGTGCTTTTCCTTAGGAAGCAGCAGCATGTCAAATAGAGGAAATGTTTTCCACCATCCTTCACAACTCCTTGTACCACGCAATCAGCCTCTCATCCATGATACTAAAGTAAATACAATAATCAAAATTTATAAACCTATATTTAGAGATCCATGATCAATGAATACTAGAAATTCTAAAAACCATGATCTGTTTAGTAATAAACTGAAACTTACAGTTGTTGGCCTAGAATTGGCTTCCTGTACAGGACACTAGGAATTTGGCTGTAAAAAAGCTTTCTTTCTCTTTTAAAATATATTGGTTCATGATGTAAACCATGCCTAATCTTATCATAACTACCGGTGAATTTCTGTGAGTTTGCATCTTTCCAGCATTTGTTAGTAGCTAACACACAGGCAAGTACAACATCACTGTACAGTTCAACTTTAGAAAGAATTTGCTAGCTATTGCCTTATAGTGTGCCTTGCTGAACATTTCTTTAGGTGCTTCTCAGCCATTTGGTATTCCTCAGTTGAGAATTCTTTGTTTAGCTCTGTACCCCATTTTTAAATAGGGTTATTTGGTTCTCTAGAGTCTAACTGCTTGAGTTCTTTGTATGTTTTGGATATTAGCCCTCCATCAGATGTAGGATTGGTAAAGATCTTTTCCCAATCTGTTCTTTGCCGTTTTGTCCTATTGGCAGTGTCCTTTGCCTTACAGAAGCTTTGAAGTTTTATGAGGTCCCATTTGTCAATTCTTGATCTTAGAGCATAAGCTATTGGTGTTCTGTTCAGAAAAATTTCCCCTGTGCCCATGTGCTCAAGGCTCTTCCCTACTTTCTTTTCTATTAGTTTCAGTGTATCTGGTTTTATGTGGAGGTCCTTGTTCCACTTGGGACTTGAACTTTGTACAGGAGATAAAATGGATTGATTTGCGTTCTTCTACATGCTAACTGCCAGTGGAGCCACCACCACTTGTTGAAAATGATGACTTTTGCTAAAGGGTGTGCAGCCCCTTAGGACGAACAACAATATGAACAAACTAGTACCCTCAGGGCTCCCAGGGACTCAACCACCAACCAAAGAGTACACATGGTGGGACTAATAGCTCCAGAAGCATATGTAGCAGAGGCTAAGTTGGTCATCAATGGGATGAGAGGCCCTTGGTCCTGTGAAGGTTCTATGCTCCAATGTAGGGGAATGCCAGGGCCAGGAAGCTGGAGAGGGAGAGGGTGGGTAGGTGAGCAGGGGGCAGGGGGAGGGAACAGAGTTTTTGTTTTTGTTTTTTTTGTTTTGTTTTGTTTGTTTTTTCTTTTTCTTTTTTTTTTTTGGAGGGGAAACTGGGAAAGGAGATATCATATGACATGTAAATAAAGAAAATATCTAAAAAAGAAAGAAGGAAAGAAAGAAAGAAAGAAAGAAAGAAAGAAAGAAAGAAAGAAAGAAAGAAAGAAAGAAAGAAAGAAAGGGAAGGAAGGAAGAAAGAAAATGCTATCTTTTTCCTCCTGGATGGTTTTAGCTCCTTTGTCAAAGATCAAGTGACCATAGGTGTGTGGGTTCACTTCTAGATCTTCAGTTTTATTCCATTGATCTATCTTACTGTCATTGTACTAAAACCATGCAGGTTTGTTTTTTGTTTTCTGTTTTTTGTTTTATTTTTTTTTTTATCACAATTGCACTATAGTACAGCTTAAGGTCTGGGATGGTGATTCCAACAGAAGTTCTTTTATTTTGAGAATAGTTTCCACTATCCTAAGTTTTTTTGTTATTCTAGAAAAATTTGCAAATCGTTCTAACTCTATGAAGAATTGTGTTAGAATTTTGATGGGGATTGCATTGAATCTGTAGATTGCTTTCAGCAAGATGGCCATTTTTACTATATTAATCCTGAATGGGAGATTTTTTTCATCTTCTGAGATATTCTTGATTTCTTTCTTCAGAGACTTAACGTTCTTGTCATACAGATCTTTCACTGCTTAGTTAGAGTCACATCAAGGTGTTTTATATTATTCATGACTATTGTGAAGGGTGCTGTTTCCCTAATTTCTTTCTCAGCCTGATTATAGAAGAAGGATTTGCCCAATACAGGGATAGTTCTAAATGAGCTGATTGGAGGAAATTGATGGCTCTACTACCTCCTTTCTGAGCAATCATCACCCAACAGATACATTGCAGAAGACAGTGGAGACAGATTTACTAGGCTTTCCCTCACACAGGTTGAGGAAGGCTCAACTTTTCCATTTGAATAGTATAGGTGAGATCTCTACAGCCCTTTCCCTTACTTATGTAGACTGTAGGTACTTTGGTTGTTTAATTTTCTTTCTCTTCACATCTGCTACTTCTGTTGAGCATCACTGTAAATGCACTTTCCTTCCTTTTCCTCTGAGGAAAGTAACTGAGTATTCCTCACAGAATTCTTTATAAATCAGCAGATTAGACTTTCAGGTCTTGGGGGAACCCAATTTACTCTTTGTTGCTGCTATGCAGGGTCCCACCCAGATAGATGTTTTCTTAGTAAATATACTTCCATTGATTTGACATTTGTTGTCCAGATGATAACAAAATGTACATTCATCCCACCCAGTCCTGTATCTCCTCCTGTTCTTCCTGTTTATTACCATCTGGCTTTGTCAGGGTAGCTGTCTACCCTATAGACAGTATTTCAGTATTTCTCAGTATTTCTCCAGGTATAACTGGCTGGTATGTCTAAATATGCAAGAATACTCAATTTTTATTTCCACTATAGATAAGTTATAACCCACATAGATTTCCTGCAAATTAGTTCTCCATGCTGGATCAATTTCTTTTAAATCATATATCCTTTGACATCTATTTCTTCTGCATGATACCATGATATTAGGGTTCAACAATTTTAACCTTCCTTTTTGATCTAAGAATCTCCTTCATGGAGTCTCCTCCCAACTTGTTTTGTATATATGAACTTTCACATTTGATATATTTTTACCCACACAGTTTGATTACTTTCTATATAGGGTTCTGTTTTGTTTGTTAATATAAGACCACAGTATTTTGAATGTCAAAAAAAATTCCTTTGTCATCTTTGAATCTTCGGCACCAAATATAGCAAATTAAACACATCAGTTCCTTCAGATGCATTATTTTCCTCAGCATCTGTTTCTTCCTTGGGTCTAATACAGTGACTGAAAGATAGAGTGCACTCTGTGTTTTTATCCATATGCACAAATGTAGGAATGAATGACTCAATTAAACTTGATACTCCTATATTGGGAAATATTTTATTCTTCTCAAACCATGGTATTTGAATTACAATGTTTCATCCTTTCATCTCCTTTCTCTTTGCTCTCTCTGCTAAAGCTGTTCTACAGAGGGGAAATTTGCCTGTGTATGATGCTTTCACAATAGTTTCTATTAATAGAAAATGATGAAGGAAATGAAAGCAAAGTAAAAATCCTATAAGTGATTGGGAGGGGGGTTAGAAACTACCATAAAGCAAAGAACAATCTTGCAAATTAATTCACAGTTGAAGGCAGAATGGAAGACACTGTCTCAGAGTTCAGAACTGGCCCAGGAGGGGGAGAGAGAAAGTGGCAGAGGCCACACTTTAAGAATACTAGAAAAGATTTTATAACAAATTAGACTCCAGAAGATATTGCTCCTCGTGTTACAGGCCATCATTATGCACAGCTATGGAACGCTGGTGTGCATTAATAATAAAGATCAGTGCCGCCTCCTAGGAAAAATACAGGCTTCCTTTAATTAACTTAAATTTTTTATCAAATTGATTGAAAAGCTCTTATCCTTTTTAAATTTTTTTTCCCGTTCAAGTATTTCATGCCTGGGCCCAGAGCGGATTGATTCTAACCAGTTTTTAAAACTGTGTGCTTGCTTCATGGCTTAGAAATATGAGTGTAATAAAGCCTAAATTAGACCATAAATGGAGTGAAAACAAGAAAGAAAATATATACATCTTACTATGTAGAAAATAGTAGTTTCTTACAGGAAAAGCAGAGTGATAGTATCTTCTTTCATAGAAGCACAGAGGATCTGTTGTGTCTTAATAGAGAAGTGGCCTTTTGTAGGCAAAGCAATGTATCTCAACATGATAGCTCAGGAACACTGCTAGAGAACACAGTGAATTCCATTGCTGACTACTCTTAAGTATGTGTGCTTACATATGTTTATCATTTACAAAACTGTAGCTGTATATAATATACATATATACATATGTGTACATATATATATACATATGCACATATATTTATATACATATATGGAGAGAGAGACAGAGAGAGAGAGAGAGAGAGAGAGAAAGAGAATCTCTTATCACATTATCTGTCAGGAGACATCTGTGAAGAGTTCTCATGAGAATATTGAGTAGCACTATAATGCTTTTCCTAAAGCTGGAATTAAATTCATAGAAGTAAATAAAGTCATCTTCAGGGAACATAAATATGAGGAAATATTTGATGTCCCAATTTTTATTGACCAACAAATCTAGGGTAAACTTCAACTGACATCACATAGTTTATTTCATGAGATGTAACAACACTTAGAATACTCTGATGAGTTTATTTATAAACTATGAGTTGGAAACAAGAACCAGACACACTTTTAAAACACTAGTAATTGAAATATTGAAAGATATTTACAATTAGAGAGGAAGTAATCTGGAGAAGTTAAAGCTTATAAATAAGAATAGTGATGGCAAATTATGTAATTCCTCTACCTGATTATGGTAACCCAATACATTTACAGGTAGAAACTCTATTGAAATACTTATCCTTTTAAGTAGGGATCCTCACCAGAATTAAGATAAATTAGAGTGTTCTTTTCCAAAACCATTTTATAGATATAATGTTTTCCATGATTTTGAAATGGTCTAGGAGCTCTGAAAAGCCATATGGACCTCATGGTTAGTTGGAAAATATGGTCTCCAGTGGATCTCAGATGATGATTTTCCAAACTTCTTGGCATGAGCATCAAAATTAAAACTAAAATGGACCACACTACTGATTAAGGAGGACTCAGCTCAGGACTTCCCATATGGATTTAAAGCCATTGCTAACAAAAGGGGACCTAACATTACAGATGTTGCTGACCTGGTGATAGAAACCAAGGATGTGATTATCAAGATTAAAGAAAAGTAATACTAAACAGCAGAAAAAGAGAAAGCGAGAGAAAGAGAGGAGAGAGAGAGGAGAGAGAGAGAGAGACAGAGAGAGAACTCTTTAGATAAGCAGCATGCAAGGGCTAGTCAGTATAGTGCTTGCCCTGCAAGCCTAAAGAGAGAATTTCAATACCCTGAACATATGTCAAAACAAAACAAAAACAAAAACAAAAAACAAACAAGCAAATATACAAAACAAAAAACAGATGTAAATGTGCTTATAATCACAGAAGCAGAGACAGAAAGATTCATAGGATTTGTTGACCAGCAAATCTATCATTATCATTGAGCTGGAAGCCAGTGAGAGAGTACATCTTAAAAGCAAAGCAAACAACACAGTTGGCTTCTGAGAATGATACTGGAGGTTGCACTGCAACCTTTATTTGCACTTGCAAACATGCAGGCATATGCAAATGCACTTATACTCATGACACTCAAACACACATTCACACACATGCACAGATGACCTCAATAGATACAATTCAAGAAGTATAAATCTAAAAAACTGAATTTTTCTTTGCAGATGAAGACATGGGTTTACTCTAATGGAGACAATATTTGTCTTTTGTCTAGTAGCTCCCTTTTAATTCTACCCTGAGACACAGAGCTCTGTGGATTCTATTTGTAATTTTTGTTGGTACAGCACCTGTTCAAGGAATCAACACTTGGATAAGAAGTGATAAATGAGCTGGATTGAGGCTCTATCCATTCATTTGATGAAAAATTTGGATTGTACTCAAATGAAAAATGTATGGCATTAGTTGACATACATGTTGGGCAAAATAACTAGGCAAATGACGTTCCAAGGGAATCTATTAGAGAAGAAAAAATATGTATAACTAAGAAGGAGATCATGCCTGGTGACAAATGCTGTGTCAACCTCTGAGAATGATGGAGGGGCTCACATCTCTGGAGGCCAGTAGGGCAGGCAGAAAAGTCAGGGGCATGAGGGCCAGGCAAAGATAAGCTGGGATCTACCTTAGTTCTCACTATAACAAAGTCCAGTTCCCTAGTTCCCTAGTTACTTAAAGAAGAAGTACAGTACTTGGTTCATGACTCAAAGCAGAAGGAATATACCCTTGGTGAAAAATCAAAGTTAGCTTTTTAGTTATCCTTCACCAGTACAGCCAGATCATTATGCTCATTAGTGTTTTGCTTTGCTTTTGTCAACTTAGCACAAAGAGTCACTAGGAAAGGGGGAACCTCAACTGAGGAAGTGCTTCTATCAGGCTGACCTGTGTCGGACATACCAGGAATGTCTGAAGCCAACATAGATATGACCTTCTTCAACTTTGTTTCCTGTTTGAGTTGTCAAAAACACTTTATGCATAACATTTGCTCTTTCGCATTATACTGACTTTTATGGCATAGACATGGGATTTTCTAGGTCATAAGTGTGTATATTCTAACTGTTCTTTCAGAAACAGAATCAGCATGGGTGAATCCACGTTTCATTTGATATCTGTGAGAAAGACATAGCTAAAATTCTACCTGCCATATGTCCTCAATGGAGCTCTGTATTGACTCATAGAACAAAGAGGTATCTTGCATCTCTGGATTAGTACCAATAGATATTTAGAGACCAGAGATTCTTTAAAGTCCTGATTATTTTTATTCCTTAATATGCTATGACAATAGTTTATGACTACTCTATAGAACAGTAGGAGAATATCTGGACCATTTTTTTGTTTGGGTAATACATGCCTATGTTAAACTATCTCCTTTCATAGGGAATTTCTCAGTGAATCTATGAACTGGCTACTTTAGAGAATTTGAGAAGAGGCCAGTAAACCTTTACTGTGGTGAGTCACACATACATGGGTTTCCCACTCACACACTGTAAGAGAGATATGAGTAGGATGCAATCTATTTAATTTGTAGGAAAGCTTTGATCAATTAGTCAAGGCCAAAGATCTCTGTGGGTCAAATCCCTTTGATTACTATTATGGCTCTGTTGTCCCTTATGGTCACCACATACATCTTGTCTCTGGTGATTAAGTGCTTTCACTGACCTCTGTAACCCCAACTCTCCATCAGTGGCATTGGTTTCAGGGAATCTAGTTCCATGGCAGAACTAGCCACTATTATTTTTAGCCATTAAGGAATAACCACCCTTGAGCTCCTAAGGATGCTGTCACTCACCCCACATACATTTTTCTTAAAGCTTAGAGGAAGGAAACACTCTCAGGTCTCCTAAGGATTCATGGTTAAACAAAATGATTATTCAGATCTCTGTAAACCTGCTGGTATGTCACCTCCATTCGTTATTACCTGTGTTTCTATGTTTCAGCTGAATAAGCAAATGAAAGACAAACTCATAGTCACTTTACTAGATATAAGAATATCTACAAATTTCACTACATTTCACATTATTTTTCTTTTATTACTTTATTCAGCATCTACCAAATTTATTTTCATCCAGGTCCCTCAGGATATGAGTGGAGACTAGGAAGAGATGCAATACTGTAAATCCAAGTATATGCCAATGCTTGTCTTGTAGTGGTGCTAAAAGCAAGGAAAGGTCATTTAGTTAAGACCTGAGAGATTCAATTGTCTCCTTCATGATAGCTCCAACATAGGGTTTTCACAAAGTGGTATTGAAAGTAGGAGATGACAGGGTATTTCTCCTGCTAAAGGAGGTTGGATCACACACGCTAGCAGGAGACATTCAAGGGTCTCTGCCTCACTGGTGCTTACACTACCCTCTTTGTAATTTTTGTCTCTCACTTATTTTCATTAACTCAAGATAGTACTAGACCTCACATGGTTGTGAGTTCAATTGAAATGAAATTCAACCTGAGAAACATTCAGTGATTATCATCAACTTGTATTCTCTGTATCACCAGGTCCCCTCTTATTGGTTAAAATGTATCAAATGAAGCACATGATCTTGATTTCCAGTGATGTTAGCAATGACAGCTACTCCCTGATAATTTCAATTTATATCTTCCATAAGCACTTAATTCTCAGTGTTCATGTGCAATAACTCAGGAAATTTGCCACATTAGGAGTAGTTACCTGAAATAGTTATTAATTCCTTTAATTTAATCAAGTGAGAGGACCAATTTTAGACAGACCAGAACAAAGATGGAAAATCTACAGTGTGTCCTCCTATGATCCCACATTTTATCAGAAAGAATGGACCAGGAGAGACTCCCAAACTGAATCTCAAGAGGAGATTTGTCACAGGGATTCAGATTCATACAAATGTGGAGGAAGCTGTATAAGGGCAGATAAGAGAGAAGATACTCAGAGAAGAGGATATTAATTAAGAACTGGGAAAGAAGATTAGAGGAAGCTGAAGAAGACATTTACCTCTACATGTGATGGTGGTCCTGCATTTGCTGTAAATCATTAGAGGAGATGATGGCCAAATCAAGGGAAACATAGCTGAAAAGTAAGATCAATCTAGAAACTGTATGAAACACACACATGTGTTCTCATGTACATACACAAATGTTCATGTACATGTGGAAGCCAGAAGGATCAGGTGCATGGATGGATATGGAGAGAAAATGATGTATGTAAGTGAGTCTGTCTTATAGATGCTGCATTTTATTCAGTGTTATTTAGACAATTTATTTATTTCCTTATTGAACATAGAGTGCATCTGCTTAGCCATTGTCTCAGAATATCTACTTTTAAAAATGTAATCCCTCATGACATGAAAACATAAATAATCCAATGTACTTTCTGTATCATACATGAAACAAGTACTAGACAGAGAAGTAAAATCCCCCCCAATAAATCTAATTCATAGTAAAATTTTTAAATCTACTTTTATAATCTATGAATTATCATTATATCTAAATATACTTACTTTGCTTTTTAGTTATTTCTCAATCTTAAGGCATTGCTCTTCAAATATTTCCTGATGGTAGGTCTGCCTTTGGAAAATAAAGTATTTCAGCTCCATATTCTCATTATATATCCAAGGCAAAAAAATTAACAGATAAATACAAAAAGCATTGAGACACCAAGGATTTAAGATTGTATATGTTATAAGAGTGTAAGCCCTTCCCAAAACTATAATTTTAACAAAACTGGAATACAAGGTCCTACAGATTCTATCAGTTTTTGAAATCTGTCAATCATTTGCCATTATCTGTGGTTGACTCTCTTTCCTTGAAGGTAAGTCCCCTTTGCTGAAGATACCGCATAACTTCCATCAGAGTAATCAAACGAGAACTGACTTAGAAACTTCCTCTCTGAGGACTGGCACTATAATTTCAAAGCTGCTGTTTAAACTGTCAGAGTAGAAAAGTTATTAGCAATCTTACCTTGCTGTAAAACACATGAACCACAACAATGACCAGCGTGGCATGATAACTCTGATGTAATCATGGCATTGTTATGTTGAAGGTAATCAATAGCTTTCTAACCTGACTTAAGGTCCAGGCAATAGGAGGAAATTTATGTTCAACACTGAAAGCATAGTCAGCTACTAGTGGCTAGAGAGGTCATAGACCCTAGGGAAGAGACTGTTATTGCCATTTTCTAAAGCAAAATAGTTTCTGAGTGTGTTCAAACATTTATTCTTCTGCCCTCAGATAGGTGTAGCTGTTGCTTCTCATCAAAAAAAATATCTTTTGTAGACAACAGAGTCAACTACAAAGGACCAATGCAGGTCAAAACTCAAAGTATTACTGACAATGGTGTTCCTAGCCTCAATTGGTATATCTAGACTACAATCCCTGCACCTAAACCTCAGGTAACATCACAAAATATAAGATGGAAAGACTGTAGAAGTCAGAATACCTGCTACATCATGTCTTCTGAACAGGGATATACACTCATGACAGGGGATATACACTCATGAAATCTCTATAATATGGTTGCTTACAGAAGACCTACATAAAGAGACTACCAGTTGAAATGCTGAAGTAGATGAGGGAATGTTTACAAGGACTTTTATGCTTAGATAAAGAGTTATAAACATCAAAGGCTACTGAGAGGAAAATCATTCTCTGGCCACAGTCATCCTGATAAAGTATACAACCTCATATGTTCAGCTCTTAAGGGATACATATAAAAAAAACATTAAATGAATCAGTAGTTGTGTGTGTGTGTGTGTGTATGTATGTGTGTGTATGTGACAGAGAGAAAATAATTAATAATAATGTATTATTATTATAACTATTATATAGTAAGAGATTGTCATCCTGATACATAGTTGGGAGACATGAAAATAGTTCAGGAGAGAAGAAAAGGAGGTGGAAGTTATTTAAATACAATTCTCATATATAAAATTCTTCAAAGTTTATAATTAAAAAGAAAAATGACAAATTTCTGAATAATACATGTTAAGAACATGTTTAAATAAAAATGTTTTAAGGTAAATCAATGTTATAGAAAAATTCATACAACAATAATATATATAGAAATATGATTGGTCTTTACTTTTTATCAAATAAACATTTAAAGCACTTTGCTAAGTCTGTGTCTCATAAATAACATATTTTTAGTTGGCTTTTTTTTCAGCTCAGTACCATACAAGTCTTCTGTCTCTGATTGCTCCACTTCTTGGTGTCAGGATGGCATCTGCTTGGACCCTTTAATGTAAAAAGCCCTGTAGAATGCAGTCAGACAAGATTAAAGGTCTGCCCTGACATGGAATGAAGGAGAATTATACAGTTTGCAGGAGAAAAGAATAATAAAGGAGTATGTCTATAGATATACTTTGATGAATCATATAGATGCAATTTTCTGACATTAGTAATGTAGGGCAGAAGACAATGTTTCTGATATATAGATGTAAATTCATCATCTAGACTCCATTAAAGGAAACTACAAAAAATGTGTTGATTTGAGCACTGCTTACAAGGGCTTTCTGGGTGATGCTAGCCAGTCCTTTGCAGAAAAGCAGGTCACTACAGTAGGTGAAGCTCATTTGGATGAGGTAGCGACAATATGATGAGTGGTAAAAATAAAAGGAAGTCCTAAGGGGCTGCAAACCCCTCAGCTCCATTGGTCCTTTCTCTAACTCCTTCACTGGGGACCCTGTATTCAGTTCGATGGATGGCTGTGAGCCTCTACATCTGTGTTAGTCAGGTACTGTCAGAGCCTCTCAGGAGATAGCTATATTTAGACTGGCTTGCCCTTCCTTCAGTCCCTGCTCTCTGCAACTCCTTCCATGGGTATTTGGTTCCCCCTTTTAAGAAGGAATGAAATGTCCACCTTTTGGTCTTCTTTATTCTTGAGTTCCTTGTGCAATGTGGGTTGTTCTTCCTGTATTTCCAAACTTCTGGGCTAATAACCACTTATATGAACTAAGTTGTACCCTCAGAGCTCCCAGGGTCTCAACCACCAACCAAGGACTGCACATGGAGG
>NW_022196904.1:59610842-59632798 GCF_008632895.1 Mastomys coucha
AAAAAAAAAAAAAAATAAAAGGAAGTCACAGGGCAAAGCTCAGTGGCCTGCCTCTATGAATAAGATCCAAAACCCATAGGTTAGGACTATATGCTAAAGGGAATATTTCACAAGTATTGACTCAGATGAGAGTATCCTCTTGAGTTTCAGTAAAAGATAAAGGGTATATCTTAAATTGAAAAGAAAAAACTACCTAAGACTATGGTGTGAGAAAATAGGACTCTCACTTTTCTCTCCGTGTTCCATACCACAAAGGATTATTGTAGAAGGAAATTATCTTTCATAGTTGATACATAAAAAAAAAGTTTAGCTACAAAAAAAAAATGCCTACAAGGAAGATTTCTTTATGTCATCCTCAGTCAGATAATCTAAAGTGAGTATTAAGTGCTATGTTTCCTCAACTTTTTTTTTTTTTTTGAGACAGGTCTCTCTGTGTAGCCCTGGCTGTCCTGGAATTCACTCTGTAGACCAGGCTGGCCTCAAACTCAGAAATCTGCCTGCCTCTGCCTCCCAAGTGCTGGGATAAAAGGCATGTGCCACCACTGCCCGGCTAACTTTTTCTTATATTTTCATGGGCACTTATAATTATGAACTCACAGTCTTGTTTATATAATAATAATAAGGCTTTCTTATGTTTGTAAGTGTGCCTTTAAAAAAAATATTCTGGTATCCTTTGTCTTCTTTATGAGAAACTTCCATGACAATCTCTTTTGATATTTGTTTTATAAAGAAGAATACATCATGACTCTCCACAGCAGTGTCAGATATAATTACTGTATCAAAGTCAATGCAGAAATTCAGATAAGAAACTGAGCATTGCTCATGGCTTTGTTTGGTGTTTGCTAGTTGGTAGACATATGTAAACTACAGTATGCATAAAGATATCTGTTATTTTCCTATAGTCCTTTAGAATGAGATCACACTAAACTCATTTTAATTTATACTTACAGAGGGGAGGATTATGCTGGTATAACTTATCAGTAGTGACATATATATGTCTGACAACTAAATCACACGAGATCACAAAAATCCACAAGAAGGCTCACTACTGGATGCTACAAAACAGTGAAGGACAAACTAACTCTGGTATCCCTCAAACTTCTCATAAACATGAAAGCACACCATGAACCTCATTCAAAGAGTTCAGTATCATCCAGATACCAAAACCCAATAAAGATACACAAGAAAATAAAAACACAGAAGAATTATCATGATCAACATGTATGCAAAATTCTATATATTTGCAAATTAAATTTAAAACACATTAAGGAGATTATACATGATGGTCAAGTTTGTTTTTATCCCAGGGATATAAAGTGAGTCAAAAAGTCAAATCAATATAGATCATCAAACATATAGACTCACAGGCAGAAATCACTTGATCATCTCAGTAGAGCCAGAAAGAATTGATAAAAGTTCAATATTAAATCATGATAAAGGAGAAGGAGCATTGTTCTCCAAAAAGAAACCTATAGTAAACATCATATCAAATGATAAAAAACTGAAAACATTTTTCTAACATGACACAAAGATGCCATGCCATTATTTAAACATGATCCTCAGAGTCTTAGTAAGATATAGCAAATAACAAGACAATGAAATGATAGGAATACATAAAGAAAAGAAAAAGTAGATAATCCTATTTTTAGATGATTAAACATTTTATGTAAAGAAATGGTATGTTAAATCATCATACAATGATCAGTAATTCTCCTACACAGTAATAATGAACATGAGGGGAAGATATAATATTCACAACAGATTTCTAAAATATAAAGAAATAAACCTAATATGAAAAGAGAAGGAGGACCTTTACAATTTAGTATTTAAGACACTGAAACGGGAAATTATGGAAGATACTGGAAACTGTAAAGACTTCATATGTTCATGGATTGAAATAATTAAAGTGGAAAGTGTCATGATACAGAAAGTGACCTACAGAAGCTATATAAACTATTTCAAAAATTAAATGATCGCCATGTCCTATATATTGTTTTGTCATGGTTAGCTGCTGGCTCTTAGAGACTCTTACTTTTCTGAAGAAGAAACTGGGGGAGAACAGATTTTAGAGAGAGGGGTGGTGGAGGCAATCTGGGGAAAGTGGAGGAAGGAGAAAAGGGTAATGTATGAGAGATAAATCTATTTTCAATGAAAATTTTAAAATCTTGAATGGATTTTTTATAGAATTGGGAAAACAAATATTAAAATTATGTGGAAGCATACAAAAAATCCTAAATAGCTAAGACAGCCTTACCAAATATAACAATGTTAGAAATATTGTAATACCTGATATTAAATACCTTATACTCATCATATAGTCTTAAATTAAGTGTTTAAATTCATGCATTGGAAAGTGAAAAACTCTTTAGCAAATTATACCAGAAAACACTTTGTCCACATACAGAAGAATGAAACTAGGCCTGTAACACTCGTCCTTCACAAACTGCAATTCAAAATGAGTCAAGTACCTTAATGGAAGACCTAGATTTGAAAAAGCTAGAACAAAACCATGATACAAATATCAGAAGAAATAATGCCAAGATCTGAGGAATGAAAAGCTCTGAACATCAATAGAAACATCACTGATATGAAACCAGAGCCCTAAAATATGAAAAACAAAAACCTTTATCTATTATTCATCAGACAAGGAGTGAAATTTTGAGTATATAAAAAAGCTTCAAAAATAGGCTTTAAAAACATATACAAATGAACTAACTTACTGAAGACATTTTTTAAGACATGGCCAAGCAATATTTCAAAGTATCTTCAACATATTTAGCTCTTCCATGAATTTAAAGTTAATGACTTTGGCCTTTTGTTAAAAAAAAAAAAGAAAAGAAATCAATGGTCATAGATGTGTAGACTTATATCTGGGTTCCAATTCTATGTACTCATCAACATTCCTGGGTTTTTTTTAATATTTTTTTTATTTTTATTAATCATTTTATTGTTTTCATTTCAAATGATATAACTCTTCCTGGTTACCCCTCCACAAACTTCTCATTAATTCCCCTTCTCTCCCTCCCCCTTACCTCTATGATGTGCTCCTCCAAGCACTCAACCCACTCCTTCCTACTTCACAGCATTAGCATCCTCCTTCAATGGGGCATTAAGCCTCCATGGGACCAAGGGCCTCCCTTCCCATTGATTCCAAATAAAGTTAACCTCTGTTATGTATGTATCTGGAGCCATGCATCCCTACATGTATACTCTTTGGTTGGTATTTTATTGTTCTTACTATAGAGTTGTAATCCCCTTCAGCTCCTTTATTCCTTCCCCTAGCTCTTCGGTTGGGATCCCTGGGCTCAGTCTGGTGGTTGGCTGTGAGTATCTGCATCTGAATTGTTCAGGTACTGGTAGGACCTCTCAGGGAACAGCCATACCAGGCTCCTATCAACAACCACTTCTTGGCATCAATAATAATGTAGGAGCTGGTATATGCAGGTGGGATGGATCCCTAGGTGGGGCGGTCTCTGGATGGCCTTTCCTTTAGTCTCGGTTCTATTTTTTCCCTGTAATTCCTTTGAGCAGGAACATTTCTGGGTTAACAAATTTGAGATGAATGGGTGACCCTAAACCTCCACTGGGGGTCATGCCTATCTACAGGAATTGATCTCTTCAGATTCTGTCTCCCCTTATTTATTTTGGCTAAAGTCATCACCGTTGTGTTCTGGTTTCCATGGCATCTGGGACTTTCTGGTGGCTACCCCCAACCCCCAGTTCCCCATCTCCCATTACTACATATTTCCACTTGATTTCCTGACCTTCTATACTTATTCCCCTTCTAATATCTGATCCTGTACCTCCTTTTTCCCTCCCGTGCCTCTCTTCCTCCCAGATCACTCCCTATACATCCTGTGATTATTTTATTCCCCTTCTATGTAGGTTTGAAGTATCCACATTTGTCTTCCTTCTTCTTAAGCTCTATATGGTTTGTGGATTGTATCCTGGATATTCTGAGATTTGGAGCAAATATCCACTTATCAGTGAGTACAAACCATGTGTGTTCTTTTGTGTCTGGGTTGGGTAACCTCACTCAGGATGTTTTGCTCTAATATTTCATTGATATTACAAAATGTTCCATGGACCACTGAGAAGAATGTGTATTATTTACTGTTTGGGTGACATGTTCTGTTAATGTCAGTTACTTCCAATCCTTTATGATATTATTTAGCTCCATAGTCTCTTTATTTAGTTTTATCTGAATGACACGTTGATTGGTAAAAAGTTGGGAAGTCACCTATTATTACTGTAGTATGGTCAATCTTTAATTTTCCATCTTAAGATGTTTCTTTTTGAAATGGGGAGCTCCTGTGTTTGGTGCAGAAATATCTAGAATTGTAATGACATTTTAGTGGATTTTCCTTTGATGACTAAAAATGTCTTTTCCTTTCTCTTCTGAATAGTTTTGGTTTGAAGTACATTTTGTCAGATATAGTAAGCTACCCAGGCTTGAATCTTTGATCAATTTCCTTGGAAAACATTCGCTCCTAATTTTACCCTGAAAAAGTATCATTCATTGATGATGAAGTGAGTTTCTTGGCGACAGCAAAAAGGTATGATCATGTTTTCTAATCTTATCTGTTTTATATCTTTTATTGGATATTTGAGACCATCAATGTTGGGAATAATGTTTAATTTAAGTCATTTTGTTGGGATGGTAATATTTTCTTAGACTTCTTTTAGTGAACTCTTCTTTGGATTATTGGTGTCTATGTGCATGTGTTAGATACTCTTTACAGATTAAAATATTTCTTATAGTATCTTCTACATTCTGCACTGCTGGCTGCATTCATTCCATGTTTTTTTTAGTAAAAGAGTTTCTTTCTTCTTCATCATCTAAGTCTCTGCCTTTTGCTGAGTATAGTGGTTTGGACTGATATCTGTGGTCTTTCAGTACTTGAAGAAGACCAGTGAAGTTCCTCTGTCTTTCAAATTTTCCACTGAAACTTTGTATTGAAAAACTAGGTATTTTTCAAATAGGTCTGCCTTTCTATGTGGCTTGACTTTTCACTTTTACTGTTTTCAAGATGCTTTTTATATTATTTATATTTACTGTTTTGATTATTATGTGACATAGGGCTTTCCTTTTCTTTTCCTATCCTACTATCCTTCTGCATGCCTTTTATAATGTAATAGGCATTTTTCCCTTAGATTTGAGATATTTTCCAAGATTCTGTAGAAAGTATTTCATGGAAAATATCTCTGCCTTTGACCTGTTATTTTCTTCTATTACTTTATTTATACAAATTATTTGTAAGTTTGGTCTGACAGGCAGGTGGAATGAATCTGGGGTTCCTAGTTGGTTTTTAGGATTTGACTGTGTGGTTTGTTGTGAGATGCAGTGGATAGGTATGAAGGTCGTGGGACAGGCAGATGGACAAGGGGAATGTGTATGAGGACCTACATCAAATTTTGGATTTGGTTCTGCCCAGAGCCAGTTGTAGTCATGGTGGTGGTAGATGGGGTGACTCTTACCCAGGTAGAAATGGGTTTGGGAAACCTACCTGGAGTTCCAGGTCAAATAGTGCATGACCCAGGAGCCAAACCAGCTCGTGTATGAGGTGGCTGAGAGGCTTGTAAGCAGGGTCAAGGGTCTGGGTATCTTACCTGGAGTTTTGGGTCACATTCTACATGGTGCTGGGCATGATGCAAATTTTAAGCAATAGGTGCTTCAACAACAAATACCAACTGATCGCTAGACAGGCTTATGTCTTAGTTGTGTCCCATAAAAATAATAGCTCATCCATTGTTTGAAACAAACATTGACATACTTTTGAACTAATTAGCGTTGTTCCTTGCATCAGACCTATTAGTGGCTTTGTAGACACTAAAGGCAAACATAACAAGAAGACTGGGCCTTGCCTTCCTTTGAAGAAGCAAATTTAATCATTTACCCCAGGGCATTCTGCACCTTCAAATAATTTAAGAATATTTGAATTTTATTAAGATTGACAAATTCACACATCTGTTCATGTTTTGAAGCTTTATGGTCCTTCCCACTGTGAAACTTCACAGGATCAAATAGTGCTCTTGCTCCTTGGAGGTGCTCTGTGCTTCCTTCATTCAAACTCATGATTTACTAGATAATGCATATTTATTTAAAATTTTGCATTCTCCACATTTTCAAATACAGGTGCCATCATGAAAGAATTTTGATTAGGCATCCCTAACATATATTGTAAATGTATCACAATGCTAAAATATACTTTTGAATTTAAAAATCTACATATGGGTGTTACTCAGGCATGGTGGCTCTGGTATGTATGCTAAGACTTTTGTAGGCAGCAGAGGTAGGATGATCGTAATTTCAAGTAGAACTTATGAGGTATAACAAATTACAGAACATCCCTTGTTTCATAAAATAGCTCATATATATATGTGTGTGTGTGTGTGTGTGTGTGTATGTGTGTGTGTATGTGTATGAAGAATATGTAACTTTGAAGAAAGAATCACACATATCTGTCTGTCTTTGGCTCTCTTAATACAAATGTTTAATTGTATAATCAAATCTATATTTTCTCTAGGTTATTTACATAATTATATTATGTAAATTATTAAAAAATAATTACATCACTTTCTTCCTTCCATCCTCTCATGCTCTCCCTCAAACTGAAAGCCAATTTGATCTTTGCTTATTATTTTCACATACACACACACACACACACACACACACAGAGAGAGAAAGACAGAGAGAGAGAGAGAGAGAGAGAGAGAGAGAGAGAGAGAAAATACATCCTGCTGAGTCTGTTCTTATTTTGGTTTTGAGGGTCCATGGTTCCAGTGCTGACTACTTCACATTGGATAACCCATAAAGGGGTTCATCTCTGGAAGAAGATAGTTCTCTTTCTCCCAACAGTCATTCATTGCCTGTAGTTTTTTATGTAGGACTGGTATGCCAAGAAATTTTCTTCTTCCACCTTAATGTATCACTGATACTGACATTTTTCTCATCTTGTTTATGCAGCCATTTCTAGGAGAGACTGTTTCAAGCTGACTTCCTAACATTCTGGCGCTCTTATGATATCTAAACACCTCCTCAGGTTTGTTCCCTGTGGCATAGATACAGGGTCTATGATATAGTTATATCTGCTGGGGCTGAGTTCCCTATGAGATCCCTGAGCTCTCTGCATTGTAACTTTTTGTGGTTTTCTGTGATGGTCGTTAATAGCTGTAAACAGAGGCACCTCTGATGAGGGATGATAGCTATACTTCTCTGTGGATAGAAGGATAACCTTTAGAGTCATTAAGGATTGTGCTGAAAAGCAAAGTGATGCTAGTAGTTCCTTTTCTAATGCCCAAGACATCATTGGCCCCAGAAATTTAACTAGGGTTATAGTATCAGACGTGGCTTTCTTTAAGTTCAATTAGGCAAAGCTTACCACCAACATGTGAATGCCACTTAAATCACCTTTATAGATACCTCACCATGTTCTTTGCTACATTGTTTCATACGTGTTGTAGTTACAAACATAGAACTGTTAATTGCTTCCTTCCTTTGGCAGTCTATATGGTGTTTTCTGGCACCACTCATGTGATAGCCACATTGATTGTCTGTGTCATGTGTTGTAAATGTGAAATATCTCCAGTAATAGGGGATCCTTCTCAACTCATGAGTGGCAACCAAGCACATTACCCATGTTGATAATATTTGGAGAGTCCTTTGGAGTATCTTGACAAAATGTTTGAAAGGATGCTTCTCATGGCGGATATTGGGATTTTGTTAGTTTGTGGTTGTGGGATATAATGTGTTTGTGTATGTGTGTGTGTGTGTGTGTGTGTATGTGTGTGTGTGTGTACAAGTATTTAGATTACTTGTATATAATTTTAGAGAAAATAATAGGATCCTTTGAGCATATTTAATAAATCAGCCTTGGTGGTATTTGTCCCTAGTTGCCCATTCTTCTTCTATATTAATGCCCCTCCCTTTCCAAATTGTAGTACACATCATAGTTTACTATCTTCCCCCTCTCATCCTATAAGTCTCCCTATTTTCCAGGTCCTTAATTCATATCACCTGTATCCAACTGCTTCCCTCTCCAGATGCACTTCCCCTGCCTATGATCCCTTTATAATTTTCTGGTTTCTGTGGTTACTTCATATTGTATACTCATATCTGAAGATTTGGAGCTAGTTGATGTAAAACAAGAGAAAAAAGGCAGTGTTTGTCTTTCTGGGCCTAGGTGAACTCATTCAATATACTCTTTTTTTGTTCTATACATTAATTTGAAAATGCAAAGATTTTATTTTTCTTTACAGCTGAATTATATTCTACTGTCTATATATACCACAATTTTGATATGGGTCCAACTGTTGAAGGACATTTGGGTCATTTCCATTATTGTGAATAGGGTAGCAATAAACATTGCTGAGAAAGTATCAGTGAAGTAGGACTTCAAGTACTTTGGGCATATACCAAGCAGGGTGCAGCCAGATCATATGCTATATTTACTTTCAGCCTTGTTAGGATTGTCCGTTTGGATTTCCAGAGTGGCTGCACCAATTTGTATTCCCAGTAAATGAGTGTTTATCCTTTCTGCAATCTTCCTATTATTGGTTTTGTTGAACTTAGCCATTTCTACACTGGGTAAAATGAAGTTTCAAAGTTGTTTTAATTTGGATTTTCCTCCTTGCTAAGGATGAATGTTTTGAGGTATTTCTTATCCATTTTATTATGACCATTGAGAATTCTTTGTTTAGAACCCAAGCCTCTTTTTCCATTAATTAATTAATTAATTAATTAATTAATTCACTTTATATACCAATCACAGACATGGCTATCTTCCCAGTGGCCCCTTCATGTGACCCTGTCCTCTCTTTCCCTCCCCTTCTGGTCTGAGAAGGGGAAGATTCCCCTTAGGTACCAACCCATACTGGTACCTCAAGTCATTGTAGGCATATCCTCTATAACTGAGGCCAGACAAGGCACCCAGTTAGGGGAACAGAATCCATGGGCAGGCAACAGAGTCAGGGTAACACCCACCTCCAGTTTTTGCAAGACCCATATGAAGACCAAGTTGCACACCTGCCAGAGTGTCTAGGCCCAGCCCTTGTATGCACTTTGGTTGGTGGTTGAGTCCAGTCTTTGGGAGCCCACAATCCCTCAGTAGTCCAGGGTAGTTGACTCTGTTTGTCTTCCCGAAGCCTATTATTATTATTATTGTTGTTGTTGTTATTATTATTATTATTATTATTATTATTATTATTATTATTATCATTATTACATCATTTTTCTTGAATTCTGGGATTTTTATTTTTGTTTTTTGTAGTTCTTGTTTTTTGTTAATCTTTTTTAGTTCTTTGTATACTATGGATACTAATTCTGTCAGGCATATAGCTTACAAAAATTCTCTTCCAATCTATGGATTTATTCTACATTTGACTGATAGTTTCCCCGTACAGAACCACCTTTCTTTTTAAATGTATGAGATCCAATTTGTTAAGTTTTGCCTTTAATTACTGGTCAAAGAGAATCAATCCTGTGCAATTTTCTTCCTATACCTATATCTTACAGGTACTGCCGATATGTGATTTTTTTTTTTTATTTTAGATATTTTCTTTATTTACATGCGAATTTCTCCTTTCCCAGTTTCCCCTCCAAAAAACAAAAAAACAAACAAAAACAAACCCCTGTTGCCTCCCCCCTCCCCATGCCTGCCACCCCGCCCTCTCCCACTTTCTGGCCCTGGCATTCCCCTACACTGGGGCACAGAACCTTCACAGGGCCGAGGTCCTCTCCTCCTATTGATGATCGATTTTGCAATCCTCTACCATACACATGCTGCTTGAACAATCAGACCCCTCTATGTGCAGTCCTTGGTTGGTGGTTGAGACCCTGGGAGCTCCGAGGGTACTAGTTAGGGAAATGGATGAATCTGGAGATATGTGATTTTAACAGTTTTAGTGCTTCAGGTTTCAAATTGAGGCCTTGGATCTACTTATGCTTAATTATTTTAGGGTAATAGATAGAGGCATTATTTCGTTTGTGTTCCTTTGGCCATTAAGTTTCCACAACATTTTGTGGAAACTTTCTTCCACTATACATGTGTTGTTACATTTTAAATTATCAGATGGCTATATTTTGAATACTCATAATTCATCTTCTTGTTTATTTTGTTTTTCATGCCTAGTTTTATCCCACAACCATGTTTTTTTATTATTATAGCTCTACAACATATTCTGACATCTAAAAGAACAATGTATTGGGTATTTTTGTTCAGAACTGCTTGAATATCCAGAAACTTTTCTTGTTTCATATGAATTTTAATACTTTTTCTATTTCTCTGAAGGCTGGTGTGGGTATTTTTACTGGTATTTTATTGAATCACTACATTGCTTTTAGTAGGATGGTCACTTTCATAATATTAATTCTACTGATCCATGAATATGGGATGTATTTCCATTTCCTAACATCTTTCTTTAGAAAGTGAATAAATCTATACTGAAAACTATCATTAATAAATAAATATACATGGGCAGCACACATACCACACATATATATGTGATACATATATCACATATATATGTTTCTATCAAAAATATGTTATTTCATGTTTTAACATGTAATGACACATCTTAAAAGTAAAGGGGAGCCACTGTTCTTAAAAGCGAAGGGGAGCCACTGTTCAATTTGAAGCAGAGAAAAATGGTGTGTTTTTTTTTTGTTTTTAGAAAAGTATGCCATGACAAAGGATTACACACACACACAAGAAAATTTATTAACTGGAGTACTACAAATTAAAAGCTGAATAAGATAACACTTTATAAACATTAAGATACTTATAATAAAACAGATGATGTATGTGCATGAAGAGTCACTGAAATCCACTTACATAGTGATGACAGATATACAAAAGGTTAGGTCACATTATAAGGTAATCAATTTAGTCCTTCTAGGGATAAATAGATAATGAAAATGTGTTACATATATGCAGTTAAATTTTACTCAGCTACAAAGATAGATGAAATCATGCATCCATAGGCAAAACAGCCACCTCTGCTAACTATACTGGGCCTGGTAAAACAATGAACATGAAGAGAAGCAGTTGAGCTCCAGCCTAAGTTCTCAAGGCAGGGAGCCACTGTAACTGACCCGAGGTTCAAAAGCCTGAGTCCAGACACTTGTTCTTTTCATTAAAACACAGACTAACTGAAAGTGTCAAATCATAGTTATAGGTTTTCCTGCTGTAAAGTCAAAGGAGGAAAAGGGAGAGGGAGAAATTGCTGTCCAACTGTGAGGGCCAGGAATAAAAGCCTAAGGGCAGCAGGAGTTGCTATCATGAGAATGCAGACTAGGGTCAGAAGTACTCAGCACTGAGTCCTGTTCCCAGCAAGAGCAGCAGAGTCTTGTATACCTACCCTTCTAAGAGTGAACTCCCAGAAAGAGAGCAGCTCTCACACATGTACCCCTCCTCTTTCTTCACAAATCTCCCACTTTCCACACAGTTGTTAGAAACCCAGTAAATTATCTTTCCCACCCAAGCATCACTCTCTTCTACTAAAGGATGGCAACAATGTTTCTTTTTAAAGTGACTGTTGCAATTTTGAGATTTTCACATAACTAGATTACTTCTCATTCTCTTCCCTCACTTCAACCCTGCCCATGCACCCCACCTCTCTGTTTAACTGTTGTTACACACACACACACACACACACACACACACACACACACATTTCTTCATCTGTGTAATGTTACTTTTATGTATGTGTTTTCAGGGCTGATCCTTTGAGTGGACACAGAGTTTGTGTGCTATCCCTAGGGAAGAGGTTTTTCTTCAGCTCTTAGTATTCCTTAGTTGGCTGTAGTTATTTCTTTAGCTTCTTTTCCCCTTCCACATAGACATGTCTATTGGTATCATCCTTCTTCAGGTTATATTTAGGCAACCATTTTGGTGAAATGTAGTCTGACCTGAAAGCATCCTCCACAAGAACTAGCTTTCATAGTGCCAGAGGTGCCATGCAAGTCTTCAGGGAAGGAAATCACAAACCATCTTACTACCCAGCTAAGATGCCTGTATATAATATTTTGAGTTAATAATACAGTTGGAAAGCCAAAAAAATGAAAAGGAAACTTGAAGTTTAGAACAACAACAACAAAACAATATGAGCCATCCAAAAACAAGGTAAATAGATGATAGAGACTTAAGAAATCAGATTAGATGGATCTACAACTAGTGGGTTCTACTGACTCCAGAGTAGAAGCAAATGGTAGCATCTACAAAGACAGATTTTGTTAATGGGTATAATATCAAATAGCTAGAATTTGGGAATTATTAAAATATTTTATCATATGAAGGAAATGAATAATGAATATGCTAACTAAAAATCAGTTATGTTTTAGTCATTAGGTATTAATTAAAATTCCCCCTAAAAAGAATTAGCATTTTTAAATTATTTTGGTTCTCTCTCTTTCTTTCTTTCTTTCTTTCCTAGGATTTTGCTCTAATCATCATTGTTGTCATTCTATAACCCAGCAGGGCTCAACTTCACCCTGGAGCCCAGGCTGGCCCTATGTTTACAGCACACTTCTTGCCTCAGCCTCCTGAGTGCTAGGAATATAAGCACAAGACACTGTGCCTGACCCTGCCCCCTCTCTTTCTCTCTCTGTCCTTTTAAGTTATAGTTTTATTGATTTATGTATGTGAATGCACTTGTATATGTGTATATGTGTGTGCATGTGTGTGTGTGTGTGTGTGTGTGTGTGTGTCAATGTGTATGTGTGTGCACTTGCCTATTGAGGTCTTCAGAGTTCACAGAGTGCACTGGATCCTCTAAAACTGAAATTACATACAGGTGTGGCCAGAGGTGCTGGGAACAGAATTTGATGCTCTGGAAAAGCCACAGCACTCTTAACCTCTAAGCTATCTCTCCATCTCCTGGTCTCTTTATTTTTAAGTGTTATTTGTAACCCCTATAAATATGCTATGCCATAGGACTCCTACATCTTAAAACAGTGCTACACTGGTGCATCGGCTCTCCTGATTGCTACTTCTTATCAAAAGAACTAGGAGCTCTGTTAGTACAGAAGAAGATGTGACTGTTTTTTTCTTCCTTAAGAAGGATTAAAGATGAAATGAGCTTCCTTGTGGAAGAATATTCTCTTTGCCATCAAGCTGGCATTAATTTCCTGTTCAAAAGGGCCTATATTGTCAATGTGACAGTTTAATCAGCCACCAATGTGACTGGAAAACACCGATTTCACAATCAATGTCAATGTATTTCATGTCGCCTCACTACCTCTTAGCCATTTTGCTTCAGAAGTGTGTGGAGGGTCAATACATTTCATTAGTTTGTTTCATCTAGAGGAGAGCACAACATGAGAACTTTGATTATATTATAAGAATTGCCTTAATGTGACACCGATTCCCTCAATTGTGCAAAACTAGACATTCAAGTGCTGGAGGGCAACCAAATTATCCTTCACCCAACTGTTCATGGTGTCATCAGCCGCAAAATGTGCTGCAATGGAAGAGGAAAGGAAAGGGCAGCTCAGGCTCCACAGCAGACACCCTGCACTCTCTAAACCCAGCACCCAATAGGATCACAGGGACTACCTTCAAAAGTCAACAGTGAAAAGTCACAATTCCTTTCCAGTGTCTAATTATAGAAGTAAGCATTTTTATGACTGAACGTTAATGGTTATTTTCATAGTAATGATACGTAATTAACAGCAGTGTTTTGTGATTTTTTTCAATTGTTTATAGTTTCATGAGCTTGAAAGAAATGTGAAGTAATGTTTTCTTCTCTTCTAAGTCTTCATATCAGATTTCCTCAGGACATATTTATGTGACATGTACCTGTGTGCCCTTTCCTGGGACACCTCACCAAGGTAAACAGGCTTCCACTCCGTTTCTGGGTAGAGGATCTTTCTGAACACCTATTCATTTTGGCTTACACTATACTTATATTTTTTAATCTATTGGATTAAATTTGTCACAAACTTTCTTGTATGCTCTGTTTCATTTTTAAAATTTTTATTGGTTATTTTATTTATTTACATTTTAAATCCCACTTCTGCCTTTCCCCTCTGACCTCCCCCCCCATCTTACCCGTCTTCTGCTTCTATGAGGGTGCTTCCTATCCCGACTACTGTCGACCATTCCCCTATGCTGGGGCACAGTCCTACCTGACAACCCAGTTCTATCACTCCTGGGCATATTCCCAGAAGGTTCTGTTTCATTTTTTTATTAGTTTCAGCCTTTCAGACAGTAGTATAGAGTCAGGGATTCAGGATTAATCAAGCAAAAATGAATGATTCTTTTCTCAGGAAGGCTTCTGTCTCAAGATTCCCCTTCTATTTATAATGTGTTAGTATTTCAACGAGAATGGTCTTCTCACCCAGAGTAATACTTTTCACAGTAAACATTTAAGACCCATTTTCACCTTTCTGGCCCACCCTCCTAACAGTCTCACCTTAGTTGGCTTCTCCCTGCTCAGAATCCTGAGACACGTGCCCCTCATAATTTGTGATATTTGTTGCTCAGTTTGAATATTTCTCCTGAGACTTGGCTGAAGTTTGTCATGTCAGCTCTTTTTCTGCCTCTTGCTATTTGCTAGAGAGCACCTAGCCACAATCTCTCATCCAAACCACTGTTCAATATTTTTCAGAGTCTCTGGATATTGAGGAGACTAAACTCAGATATATTATTGCTGAAATCACATTTGTTTTTCTTGAGAAAAAAAAAAAGAAGCAGTTTCTCTAAAATGCTAAATGAAACCCGTAAATGCACTTCATATTATCCCTATTGATATATAAACATTGCCTAGCATGATTTTACAAAACCACACACCATTAAGGTATTTTCTGGCTAGTCACTTTCATAAATCAAATCTCACCATTTTTTGCCAAGAAATGGGGATTATATGAAAATAATATTTTATGTAATAACATTTTATGTCATTCAACATTTTATATATTTATATATATATATATATACACATATATGTATATACATATATATACATACATGTTAGAATGGGTGTCTGAAGTATATGCTAATGATGACTGTTTATATTTGGCTACTGAGATTAAATATAAATATTGTTCACTGATGATTATAATCCAGTATAACTAGCCAAGTAATTTTTAAAAATTTTTTCACTTTCTGTATATGTATTATTTGCCTGTGTATTGAGCATCACATATGTGCCTGGTATTTTCCGAGGTCAGAAGAGAGATCAGATACTCTGGAATTAAAGTTATTGGTAGATATATACATATATATATATATGATATATGATATATATGATATATATATATCATGCTAATGGGTGCTGGCTACTAAACCTGGGTCATCTAAGAGAGGAATAACAAGTATATTGCACTGCTGAGTCATCTTCTTATCCCCAACCAGATAATTTTTAACACAGAACCTGGCAAAGTTTTGAGTTAGTCACAAAGTATAGAGCTATAACACTGAAGTACACAGATATAATATCTAAGTTCAGCAGGTATTCAGAAGGTATTTACTTAATCATCCATGCAGAGAACCCAGTTGCATGCCAGAGATCTTAAAAGGAATACTAAATGTCTGTATTTGACATTGCAAGAATTCTCTAGCTAAGGGTGTTTCATTTGCACATAGGTAAAATATGCCCGGGCCTGCTTTCCAAGATTCTGCATTGGGAAGATTCAGGAGGCCATCACACTCCCTGTCTATCTAACCTTCTTTCTAGAAGAACTATAATTCTCATAAGTCTCCTGAAAAACCTTCTTTTCTAGGGATCCACTCAAATAGCCCACCTTTGCTCAGAGGAGGCTAAAGTGGAATAGATAGAATTTTCTATTTCCAGCATGAAACAAAGAAATAAGAAGAACACCATTAGGTAGACAATCAGCTGTACATTCAACACAATAAAAGTTCATGCTTAGTAAGCATGATTCTTAGAATAAAATGCTAACATTGACTTATGATATGCAGGGTAATATTCTCTACCAAGAAAAAAAAACACAATTATAATCTTAAGAAAATTGAATTTAGGACAGGAGAACATTAAGTGGAACAAATAAAATCATTTTAAAATAATGAAATTATACCATGGAATGCTTTGTCAACTTTAGAAAAATTCAAAAGATATCTAAAATAAATAGTTATGGGAATAATCTCTAAATTAAATGTCTGTGATTATACACTCACATATTATTAAAAAGTGTATAATGCTTGACAGTATTAAAGACACACAAAGAGGGGGAGAATAGGCTTTCTTATAAACTTTTTCTTACAAATGCTCAGGAAGTTCCTTAAAAGTTACTGAAGGGATTTACAAAACTACCTAAATCTAGATACCTTAAAATCTAGATGACTGGTAAGTGTAGAAAGACATTTATTTTTCTCTTTGTAGTACTCTGTGCCTTCTGAATTTGATGTTATATAAACTTACTAATGTGAAGTTAATTTCTAATAATATATTTATTTATAAAAGTAAGTATACAAAGAAATGCTAATATTATCTGCAAATATATTGAAAAATAAGATGAGAGAGGGGAAGCTAGTGACAGTAACAAGAAGCCTCTTATTGTACAACATGAGAGTAGCAGCCAATCCCAGCCATGTCTATGTCTAAGTGATAGAACCATAATGCTGTCCCATGTATCCTTTGACAGAATGTGTGGCCTAGAGTTGGTTAATGAGAAATTCATTTTTTGTCTTCCTTTCTGCAGAAGACAGTCTCACGAAAAACATTACTTCCTGATAATCAGTAGAGACAGCCACTCTCAGATACAAGATCACACACAATTTTTTTCCCACCAAGGGAAATATCAAGGCAGTTTAAAGACTCTGCCAAGAAAGTTGATATCTGTTCAAAGATTGAGATATCATTTCACCAGGGACCCTGGAATTTGGGCATAATTTTTGGAGTTTAAAGAAAAGAAATAAAAGTATTCAACATTCTTACCTATTGGGAGCACGCTCCAAAGGTCAAGATCTAATATCATAAAGTAGCTGCAACATCTTCATTCTATTCTATTTTTTTTATAATATATTATGTATTTTTATTTTTTTTGATATTTTCTTTATTTACATGTAAATTTCTCCATTCCCAGTTTCCCCTCCAAAAAACAAAGAAACAAACAAAAACAACAAAAACAAACCCCTGTTGCCTCCTCCTTCCCCATGCCTGCCACCCTGCCCTCTCCCACTTTCTGGTCCTGGCATTCCCCTACACTGGGGCACAAAACCTTCACAGGGCCGAGGTCCTCTCCTCATATTGATGATCGAATTTGCAATCCTCTTAGGACAAACAACAATATGAACTAACTGGTACCCTCAGAGCTCCCAGGGTCTCGACCACCAACCAAGGACTGCACATGGAGGGATCTGATTGTTCAGGCAGCATGTGTATAGTAGAGGATTGCAAATTCGATCATCGATTCTATTTTTGTATGTTCTTTCCTGATTATATTTACTCTTTCTTCATTTTTTTCTACATAAAACCTTAGGCCCTCAACTTTGTGCCCTCTTTTTTTTTTTTTTAACTTATCAAACCCAATGTGTACTTCCCTTACATTCTCAAATGCACATATTTCCACTGGAATCTGGTAGACTTACATGTGATAGACATTTTATTATTAAAAAGGACTATATTTAATGGTAACGTCAAAGCATAATGAAATTGGGATGTAAATGCCTGTTATTTTTTTATCGCTTCTCAAATGTTGATTGTTCAGCTGCAGAACACATCCATCTCTGATCCACTCTTCAGTTCTCAATTCATTATTGTTAGCACATTTCGTTTTTACTCAGCCACTCTAAGGTCAGCAGAATCTTGAATCTTGAAAAAAATCCTTTGGTTTCTGGGACTTTACAAATATAATTTAATTGACTTAGAACTTGACCTCCAAACTAAAGCTGTGAGATTACATTGAAGAGATGTATAAAATATCCAAAATTCATTCACAATCGCCACAGAAACCAGGTTGCTGTACCCATGCCCGGGTGAGCTTCCTCCTTCCTGATGAATGTCAGGGATTGTTGAGTAGCTTTAACAAGTCACTGGACACAATGTGCTCATTAAATCAGCATCGTCCTTCTGAGCCAATGGGTTTGTGTCTCCAGCTAAGAGGATGATGGGAATCTTCTTCTTGGAAAGACTTGAAAGCTGTTACTTAGTCTGGAGGAAATTAGATTTATTATTAATTAATAGGCCCAAATTTATGATGAACAGGAGTAGTAAATATGTGGCTGAAATGAGGGCCAGAGAGAATTAAGCAAGAGATTAAAAACAAAGACTTGCCTGTGCTTAGTGGCTCTGGAAAATTCCTTACTTTTATTTTGGCTCAATACTATTGCACAAATGGAGCATAACTTTGGATAGCAAATAAGTATATCATATATATTTATTTTACCTTGATAGGAGCATTATGCATGTTATATAGATTATAGATTTATGTTTTTATACAGGCTCTTGCTATTCTGGAACTTGCAATGCAGACAAGATTGGCCTTAAATTCAAAGAGCATAACCTAACTTTGACCCCTGTGTGGTGGCAATAAAAGTATGTGTCACTACACTAAGTTTATAGATTTGTTAAATCGAATAATCTGCCTAGCATATATTTCGAAATAGCAAGGAGTTACGTACATTGAGATTAAGGTTGCTGCTGAGCATAGAAGTGAAAGAGCCTCATGCCAATTCATAGAAAATTTAGGTATCAATAATTATTAGTTGTCTGATTTACTAAGAGCATGAATCCCTAAGCAAAAGTCCTCTTTGACTCATCACTAATATTTGGGATCATTTTCATGAGGGGATTCTGAGCTCAGGAGAGGAATGACACTGTAAATTCAAGGTCAGGTTTTACTGTATTTATTATTACTGAAAAAACCTAATCATCCCTGGATAGTCTAGTTAAATTGAACTTTCTGTTTAATAATATGTTTAAAATAAAAAGATGTTAAAAAATCTTTTATATAGGTCTATATTATCTGTATTAATCTCTTTCTAGTCATAGACAAAATGAAGACACAAAGTTTTTAATTACTCATTATTTTACAAAACCTTTGGTTTTACTTTGAGAAGAAATACTATTAAGTGGAGAGAATGAAATAGATAACTTACTTTTCCTTACTCTGCATAATAACTTATCCTGTGACCTTGAGAATCTCCCATCCTGTGACTCCATATTTCTACTTCAGAGAGAGCAGCCCATCTACAAGTCTTCTTCCTAAGCTACAAGGAGCTCAACATCGTCAAGGGAATAAGCTTGTGTGTTGGTCAGTATTCAGCACAACAGGAGTATTAAAGGTTCTATGCTTAGAGAAAGCCAATGAATTTAATATGCACCAACTTAGATTATAGCCTGAGGGTGCTCTGTGTTTGATTCATTTTAGATGGTTTTGCTATCATATTAAATTTTTAATAAGTTACATCTGTTGCCTAAAAGGCTAATTTGAAACTCATATCTGCCAATAATCAAAGTTTTACCTTAGGTTCCATCTTTGTCATTCTGTTAGATGCCATGTAACAGAGACCTTTGATAACCTAAGTGTCACATTACACAAATTATAATCCTCATTCTCACTAAGAGATCAGCCACTACTCCAGTTTCTTGTTTCTTACTAATTATTCAGAACTTTCTTCTTGTTTTACACTTTCACAGGGAAGATGTATAAGCCCCCTTTAAAGTCATTGCTCACTTTTATGTCTCCCGTTTAGAAACCATTATAGCCTATCAATTTTGTTGTAGTAATAAACAAAATATGATGGAATTTAATTTTAAAAGGAGCTAACATCTGAGAACTTGGATATAATCAGACACATGTCAATCAATGAAGATAAAAAAATGGAGCTTTCATCATTTTTGTCACAGAGTTTTTCCATGAGAAGAAAATAAAAGAGTAAATAAATATATGAAAATAAACTAATGGTTTCAGTAGAGTTGTGAGCCATCTACTCACATAGCATACACAAAGAATTGACGAAGCCTGCAGGAGTGGAGGAGAATCTATTTGAAGAATGAAATGACATTTATCAGTTTAAGAAACAGGGGACATATCAACTTTCATGTTGGTAGAAGAATGTCCACGAAGATATGAATGTCTTTCCTCTTCATTTTCCCAATTTTGTAAAACACTGTGTGTGCACACATGTGTGTGAATTTGTGTGTATGTGATGTGTATACATGTATCTGTGTGTGTATGTGCGTGTGTGCGTGTGTGCGTGTGTGTGTGTGTGTGTGTGTGTGTGTGTGTGTGTTTATATGATGGAAAGAGAACTGACTCCTACAAGTTCTCCTCTGGCTTCCTAGAGATTAACTACAGGTCATCTGTTTGGCAGCAATCACGATTACACACTGCAGCATCTCGACAGCCTGTGAATGAGTTTTCAAGGGGACGCTTGCCCTTG
Organism: Mastomys coucha; assembly: GCF_008632895.1. Classification (NCBI taxonomy): domain Eukaryota; kingdom Metazoa; phylum Chordata; class Mammalia; order Rodentia; family Muridae; genus Mastomys; species Mastomys coucha. Next base: position 59,631,188 of record NW_022196904.1, read on the forward strand.
GGTGTTCTCAGAGTTCTGGGGATGAAGGAGGTGCATGATATGTTGAATCACAGTGTGAAAGACATTCTATGACACTCTCTCAAATAGAGTTTAATATGATAATAGCTATAGAAAACATTCAAGACTCAAAGGAGGAGAATGACATGGCATGGTTCTGAAATTTGGTTCCTATGTGCAATTGACAGTAAAGATAGAGAAATAATGCCACCAACAGAACACGATCAGAACTAATGTCAGGTTAAGTGAACCCAAAGTATAAATTATAAATTAAAAGCAAATGGTTTAAATATACCAATTTCAAATTTGACATGCAGAATGAAAAAAAGCAATATTTAATTATATGTGACCTACCAGATTGACAATAAAAAATAGCTTGAAGTTAAGGGATGGAGGAAGACACATTAGTTAAAGACTACTAAAATGGAAGTGGAGGTGTTTATACAAATTTCTGACAAAAATAAATTTAGGAAGAGGGGAAGTCAGAGATAGTGATAAAAAGGGTTGATATAGGAAGAAGAAAAACACCTCTCACATCTTAGGCCCCTAAAAGTAGTAGAGCATTAAAATACCCAAGGCAAAAAGCAACCTAGCTACAAGGAGTGAAGAACATATCTGTTATCAAACATGGCTAAGGAAAAACCCTTTACACAAAATAAGCAGCCCTTAGAGACCAAAATTTATTAAAGATATCATTGAAATGTGTTTACATGATTGACATCTACAGGTTATTTCATGAAGTGACAAATAATCACCCTGTCCCAGAATAGTCACTAAGATAAGCCACAGCTTATGTCATAAAAATAATCATAACCAGCTTCAAAAATTAAAAGTCAGGTGGGGTCTGCTCTCTCAATGCTACAGGATTACCTAGACACCAGTATTGGAGAGATAGAGAGAAAATCTACCTCTCTGTGTCAGAGATCAAAGATCTATTTCTAGTTAACACATGGGCCAAACAATAAATCTCATACCATAAGAAGTATATTTTCCAAGAACGCCTAAAAATATCATACTCAAAGAAGCAGAGCAGACAAATAGTTGCCTGGAGTTAGTAGAGGTGCCTGTACTTTGCAAGAAATGGGACATAACTGAAAGGAAGCAAACTTTCAGATATACAACAGATAATAGATAATTCACTTACAGAGTTCTGACTTTTCTTAAAGATATCATAGTGTACAAATTGGTATTTGGGAAGAAAGAAGATCCTGAATATCCAGCTATACTCACACACAAGAGAAAACTGTAGATACTTGAGAACATATAATTAACTTTATGGAGGTAATCATTTCCCAATATTCTCACACCAAAACTTTATTATGTATGATTTGCATATATGCAATACAGTTTTAAGTTATATATCTCAAAAAAACCTGAAAAATATGTTAATATAGTTTGAACCAGAATAAATAAATACACAGCTAATCAGAATTATGGGATGCAATGAATTCAGTATTTTTCAAGAAATAATTTAATATTTATGTTATGAACAAGGAAACACTTAAAATCAATAGCCTAAGTTCCAACTCAGGAAACAAGACAAGAAAAAATATAGTCAAGAAAATGCAAACATTATGTAGGTAACAACTTACCACCTGACAAGGAATATATATA
>NW_022196904.1:59632808-59662033 GCF_008632895.1 Mastomys coucha
ATATATATATGTATATATACACATATATATGTATATATGTGTATATATACATATATATATATATACATACACACACACACATATTTTCCAAAAAATCCATGGATTAAAAAAATAGTACAACAATTAAATAGGAATTTCTCAAGAGCAGACAATATTCACTAATGATCAAATACATGCATATGAAAGTCCTAATGAGGCTTTTCTATATCCCTCTTCACCTAGGAGGAGGTGGGACCAGCCAGAAGGCACAGGCCCCAGAAATGACAGGGCAGCCAGCACAGGATCCTTTCTACCTCCTTCTTCACCTAGGAGGAGGTTCTGCAGATCCACAGCCCTCTTTGCCCCTTCCCCACAAGCAGAGAGCTTGCTTTTGGGGAGTGCTCTAACCCAGAGACTCAGGTTTTACCTGAGGAGAGCTGATCTCCCAGAAGTGCTGACACAGGCTTACAGATGCACAGAAGGAGCAAGCTCCAGTCATAGGCAGCAAGAACATCTAACACCAGAGATCAACAGATGGTAAACACAAAGAATCTTTACCAACAGAAACCAAGACTACATGGCTTCATCAGAAACTAGTACTCTCACCACAGCAAGTATGAGATATCCCAAAAAACAGAAAAACAAGATTTGGATCTAAAATCACATCTTACGATGGTGATAGAGGAATTTAAGAAGAGCATGAATAACTCCCTTAAATAAATACAAGAGAACACAGGTTCAAGCCCTTAAGGAGGAAACACAAAAATCCCTTAAAGAATTACAGGAGAAAACAAGTAAACAAGTAGAAGTCCTTAAAGAGAAAACATAAAAATCCCTTAAAGAATTATAGGAAGGCACAACCAAATAGGTAAAGGGACTGAACCAAACCATCCAGGACATAAAAATGGAAGTAGAAACAGTTAAAAAATCAAAAAGAGAGACAACTCTGGAGATAGAAACCCAGGGAAAGAAGGCAGGAACCATAGATGAAAGCATCACCAACATAATACAAGAGACAGAAAAGAAAATCTCAGGTACAGAAGATGCCATAGAAAATATTGACACAACAGTCAATGAAAACACAAAATGCAAAAAGCCCCTAACCCAAAGCATCCAGGAAATCCAGGACACAATAAGTAGAACAAACCTAAGGATAATAGGTATAGAAGAGAATGGAGACCTCTAACTTAAAGGGCTAGTAAATATCTTCAACAAAATTATGGAAGAAAACTTCCCTAACCTAAAGAAAGAGATGCCCAAGAACATACAAGAAGCCTATAGAACTTCAAATAGACAGGACCACAAAAGAAATTCCTCCCGTCACATAATAGTCAAAACACTAAATGCTCAAAACAAAGAAAGAATATTAAAAGCAGTGAGGGAAAAAGGTCAAATAACATATAAAGGCAGGTCTATCGAATTACATCAGACTTCTCGCCAGAGACTAAGAAAGCCAGAAGATCATGGGTTGATGTCATACAGACTTTAAGAGAACACAAATGCCAGCCCAGGCTACTATATCCAGCAAAACACTCAATTACCATAGATAGAGAAACCAAACTATTCCATGACAAAATCAAATTTACACAATATATTTCCACAAATCTAGCCCTTCAAAGGTAATAAACTTCAACACAAGGAGGGAAACTACATCTGAGAAAAAGCAAAAAAGCAATTTTCCATCAAAATTAAAAGAAGATAGACACATGAACAGATTTCCAACTCTAACAACAAAAAATAACAGGAAGCAACAATTACCTTTCTTTAATATCTATTAATATCAATGGACTCAATTCCCCAATAAAAAGATATAAGCTAATCAGACTGGATATGTAAACAGGACCCAACATTTTCTTGCATACAAGAAACCCACATGAGTGACAAAGACAGACACTACCTCAGAATAAAAGGATGGAAAACAATTCTCCAAGCCAATAGTCACAAGAAAAAAGCTGGAGTAGCCATTCTAATATCGAATAAAATCTACTTTCACCCTAAAGTGATCAAAAAAGATAAGGAGGTTCACTTCATATTCATCAAAGGTATGATCTACCAAGAAGAACTTTCAATTCTGAACCTCTATGCTCCAAATGCAAGAGCATCTACATTCATACAAGAAACTTTACTAAAGCTCAAAGCACACATTGCACAGCACACAATAATAGTGGGAGATTTCAACACCCCACTTCTGCAATGGACAGATCATGGAAACAGAAACTAAACAGAGACATGGTGAGACTAACAAAAGTTATGAAACAGACAGATTTACAGATATCTATAGAACTTTTTATCCTAAAACAAAGGATATACCTTCTTCTCAGCATCTCATGGTACCTTCTCCAAATTGACCATATAATTAGTCACAAATCAGGCCTCAAAAGATATAAGAAGAATGAAGTAATTCCTTGCATCCTATCAGATCATCATGGACTAAGGCTGCTCCTCAATAACAACATAAACAATAGAATGCCCACACACACATGGAAGCTCAACAACACTCTACTCAATGACAACTTTGTCAAGAAAGAAATAAAGAAAGAAATTAAAGACTTTCTAGAGTTTAATGAAAATGAAGCCACAACATACCCAAACTTATGGGACACAATGAAAGCAGTCCTAAGAGGAAAACTCATATCTTTGATTGCCTCCATAAAGAAACTGGAGAGAGCATACATTAGCAATTTGACAGCACATCTGAAAGCTCTAAAACAAAAAGAAGCAAATACACCCAAGAGGAGTCAATGGCAGGAAATAATCAAACTCAGGGCTGAAATCAACCAAATAGAAACAAAAAGAACTATACAAAGAATTAACCAAACCAGGAGTTGTTTCTTTGAGAAAATCAACAAAATAGATAAACCCTTAGCCAGACTAACTAGAGGGCACAGAGAGAGCATCCTAATTAACAAGATCAGAAATGAAAAGGGAGACATAACAACAGACACTGAGAAAATCCAAAAAGATCCTACTACAAAAGCCTATACTCAACAAAACTGGAAAACCTGGATAAAATGGACAATTTTCTAGACAGACACCAGGTACTAAAAATTAAATCAAGATCAGATGAACAATCTAAACAGTCCCATATCTGCAAATGAAACATGAAATAGAAGCAGTCATTAATAGTCTCCCAACCAAAAAAAGCCGAGGACCAGATGGATTTAGTGCAGAGTTTTATTAAACTTTCAAAGAAGACCTAATACCAATACTCCTCAAACTATTCCACAAAACAGAAACAGAAAGTACTATATTCAATTCATTCTATGAAACCACAATCACTCTTATACCTAAACCACACAAAGGCCTAACAAAGAAAGAAAACTCTAAACAAATTTCCCTTATGAATATCGATGCAAAAATACTCAATAAAACTCTTGCAAATCTAATCCAAGAACACATCAAAATGATCATCCATCACGATCAAGTAGGCTTCATCCCAGGGATACGGGGATGGTTCAATATTCTGAAATCCATCAACGTAATCCACTACATAAACAAACTCAAAGAAAAAAAACATATAATCATCTCATTAGATGCTGAGAAAGCATTTGACAAAATCCAACATCACTTCATGATAAAAGTCTTGGAAAGATCAGGAATTCAAGGCCCATACTTAAACATAGTAAAAGCAATATACAGCAAACCAGAAGCCAACATCAAACCAAATGGAGAGAAACTTGAAGTAATCCCACTAAAATCAGGGACTAGACAAGGCTGCTCACTCTCTCCATACCTATTCAATATTGCACTTGAAGTCCTAGCAAGAGAAATTAGACAACAAAAGGAGATCAAAGGGATACGAATTGGAAAGGAAGAAGTAAAATTATTACTATTTGCTGATGATATGATAGTATACTTACGTGACAACAAAAATTCCACCAGAGAGCTCCTATTCCTGATAAACAACTTCAGCAAAGATATAAAATTAACTGGATATAATTTTAGCTGGATATAAAATTAACTCAAGCAAATTAGTGGCCTTCCTCTACACAAAGGATAAACAGGCTGAGAAATTAGGAAAACAACACCCTTCACAATAGTTCCAAATAATATACCTTGGTGTGACTCTAGCTAAACAAGTAAAAGATCTGTTTGACAAAACTTCAAGTCTCTAAGAAGGAAATTGAAGAAGATCTCAGAAGATAGAAAGATCTCCCATGCTCATGGATTGGCAGGATTAATATAGTAAAAATGGCCATCTTGCCGAAAGCAATCTACAGATTCAATGTATTCCCCATCAAAATTCCAACACAATTCATCACAGACTTAGAAAGAGCAATTTGCAAATTCATCTAAAATAACAAAAAATCCAGGAGAGCCAAAACTATTCTCAACAATAAAGGAACCTCTGGTAGAATCACCATCCCTTACCTTAAGCTGTACTACAGAGCAATTGTGATAAAAACTGCATGGTTTAGCGACAGGCAGGTAGATCAATAGAATAGAACTAAAGACCCAGAAATGAACCCACAAACCTATGGCCACTTGATCTTTGACAAAGGAGCTAAAACCATCCAGTGGAAAAAAGACAGCATTTTCAACACATAGTGCAGTCTCAACTGGTGGTTAGCATGTAGAAGAAGGCTAATTGATCCATTCCTATCTCCTTGTACAAAGCTCAAGTCCAAGTGGATAAAGGACCTCCACATAAAACTAGATACACTCAAACTAATAGAAAAGAGAGTGGGGAAGAGCCTCAAGCAAATAGGCACAGGGGAAAATTTCCTGAACAGAACACCAATAGCTTATGCTCTAAGATCACAAATCGACAAATGGAACTTCATAAAATTGCAAAGCTTCTGTAAGGCAAAAGACACTGTCAATAGGATAAAAAGACAACCAACAAATTGGGAAAAGATCTTTACCAATCCTATATATGATAGAGGGCTAATATCCAATGTATACAAAGAACTCAAGAAGTTAGACTCCAGAGAACCAAATAACCCTATTTAAAATGGGGCACAGAGCTAAACAAAGAATTCTCAACTGCTGAATACCATATGGCTGGGAAGCACCTAAATAAATGTTCAATATTGGTAGTCATCAGGGAAATGCAAACCAAAACAACCCTGAGATTCCACCTCACACAAGTCAGAATGGCTAGGATAAAAAACTCAGGTGACAGCAGATGCTGGAGAAGTTGTGGAGAAAGAGGAACACTCCATTTCTGGTGTGATTGCAAGCTAGTACAACCATTCTTGGAATCAGTTTGTCAGTTCTTAAGGAAATTGCACATAGTATTACCAGAGGACCCAGGTATACCACTCCTGGGCATATATCCAGAAGATGCTCCAACATGTAATAAGGACATATGCTCCACTATGTTCATAGCAGCCTAATTCATGATAGCCAGAAACTGGAAACAACCCAGATGTCCCTCAACAGAGGAATGGATACAGAAATTGTGGTACATCTATATAATGGAGTACTATTCAGCTATTAAAAACAATGAATTTATGAAATTCTTAGGGAAATGAGTGGAGCTGGAGAATATCATCCTGAGTAAGGTAACCCAATCACAAAAGAACACACATGGTATGCACTCTCTTATAAGTGGATATTAGCCTAGAAGTTTGGAATACACAAAATACAATCCACAAAGCACAAGAAACTCAAGAACATGGAAGACCAAAGTATAGATTCTTCGTTTCCTCTTAGAAGGGGGAATAAAATATCCATGGAAAGAGTTGCAGAGACAAAGTATGAAGGAGTGACTGAAGGAAGGACAATCCAGAAACTGCTCCACCTTGGAATCCTTACCATATTCAATCATCAAATCCAGACACTATTGTGGATGCCAGCAAGTGCTGGCTGACAGGAGCCTGATATAGCTGTCTCCTGACAGTACCAGACTAATATAGAAGTAGAGGCTCACAGTCATGCATTGAATACAGGGTTGGATTGAATACAGGGTCCCCAATGAAGGAGCTGAAGGGTTTGCAGCCCCTTAGGATGAACAACAACATGAACTAACTAGTACCCTCAGAGCTCCCAGGGACTAAACCACCAACCAAAGTGTACACATGGTGGGACTAATGGCTCCAGCAGCATATGTATAGCAGAGGACAGCCTAGTAGGTCATCAATGAGAGGAGAGGCCCTTGGCCTTGTAAAGGTTCTATGCCCCAGTGTAGGTGAATGCCAGGGCCAGGAAGTGGGAGAGGGGGGGTGGATGAGCAGACAGAGGGTGGGGAGAACAGGTTTTTTTTTTCTTGATTTTGGAGGGGAAACTGGGAAAAGAGATATCATATGATATGTAAATAAAGAAAATATCTAATTAAAAAAAGAGAGAACAAAACCTTGTCCTATGAAGCAACACAGATTCCGTGTTAAGTGAATAAGTTGGCACAAATAATAAAAAACCACATGGTCTTACTCATATCTAGAGTCTAAAAATGAATAATTCTAGAGGTAGAAAGAGAATGAGGAGAGGGACAGGGACTTGAGGACTAAAGAAAGCTTGATTAATGTGTCCTAAGCTGTTTTGAGAGAGGAACAATAAATTGGTGTTTAGTTAGTCACCACACAGTGATCACAAGGAGCAGTACTGTATTGGATGGTTTAAGATTCTAATTTTTAAAAAGGTTTTGAGTGTTTAACTCAATAAATGTATGCTAAGAATAATATATTTAATATTATTTAAATGTATATTATCAGCACGTGTTGAAATATCATATATCTTAAAAATATTCAAATCTTCCTATTTTTTATTTACTAGTTAAAATTTTAAAAATCCAAACAATATCCAAACTAAATCTAATGTAGTTGGGGAAAAAAAGGAAAAAAAATGCAGAAACCAATGAAATTTTGAAAAAATTTCCTGCACACTTCCTCCTTGGGAAGATTTATAAAATCAATAAGCTTTAGGTAGAATGATAGTGATAGACAGACAAATTATCAATACCAATAAATAAAAAGACATGTCATTAGATAGTCCAATTAAAACATAATCAAGAAATATTATGAGTTAACAGAATCCAAAAGTTTATAATTAGATAATATGAATTGATTGGTTGAAAAATGCAATCTACAAAAACTTGCATAAGAAGATATAGAAAAACTTAACAGAATCATATTTATCAAGTAAATCAATTAAAACATGCATTTCTAAACAGAAAGACCCAAAATGTATGAAAAAATAAAAATATAATTTTTTTGTGATTATGAACATAAAAATTGTCAACAAAATATAAGCAAGTTTAATCTAATAATGTATAATTATTTATAACTGTTTGTTAAAATTATTTATCCCAAATACATAGGCTAATTAAACGTTTGGAAGTAAATTATGGAACAATTATCAAGAGACCAGAAAAAAAAAAGGTCAAAAATCTGGTCAATACAAATATAAAGCAACGAAAAGGAAAAATATAAAACTGTCTTGGCCCATAGCTGGCATGACCATGTATATAGAAAACTTGAAACCACACACTCACCCCTAGAATTTATAAGCAATATAAGCAACTATATATATATATGTATATATATATATATGTTTTATATATATTCATATATAAAAGTTAATTTTTTATTTATCAACTGTAAAGTGATTAGAATTTAATATTAGAAGGATTTAGAATTTAAAACATAGTATTATCTTGGTTTGTACCATAAACTAAAATAGTTATGCAATTATAAAGATATTTATAACTCTTTAAAAATTATTTTTTTAGTGTTTTATCTTCACATATGCATGTGCCCCAATGTGTGCCTTGTGCCCATGGAGGCCAGCAGAGCAAGTCAGATCCTCCAGAAATGACGTTATAGATTGTTTGAAGTTATTGTGCAGGTTGAAAAAATTAAACTTGGGTTCTCTGAAGGAGTAGTAAGCTTTTCTCTTAAACACTGAGACATTTTTTCCACTTCACACATAGGTGTAACAAATTTCTCTGAGGGAAAATTCAAAACTTTGACAAAAGTTATCAAATAATAGATATAACCCATGGCTGGAATTATCCCTTTGTGTTCTTGCTATTGTGCAAAAAATTATATGCATTCAGTAGAAACCTTGTATCAAACTCTAAATTGGGATTTGTCACTGGGCTAATGATATATGATGTGAGACTCTCCAATAGAGCTGGATTGTGGCAGGAATCTGCAACTTTAGTCAGCTACATTGTCTACTCTACATTATTCCTTACATGTGATATTCTTAGATATGTTATACAGATTAAGCTCCTTATCAACTTGCATTTGCATTAGATGCAAGTCAAGAGCATTTCAATAAACAGAGAGACCATGTTAATGGATGTTTAGTGTCATTCTTGTCAAAGAGATCAGTTCTGCCCAGTTTGATCTGTATGTCCAACACAGCTCCCATCAAAGATCTGCAAGGTTCTATATTCATTATTGTCCAAAATGCTCAGAATAAGTGACCTTTGAGTGCTCATTCCTAACAAGGACATCTCTATTATTGTCTCCAGGGCTCAGAAAAAGAGAGGAAGATAAACTTCAGAGCCAGAGATATGGATTTAGCACTGTGTAATGCTGTCTTAAGAGTATGGTGAGGCCATTGCACTTTTGAACTTTATTGTCTGTACTAGATGGACACCCTCAACATTCCATCCTGAATGTGAGGGAGGGTCACTAAGAATCAAGCATTGACTGAGGTGTTACTGTCAGTCACTTCATAATTTCTTCAGGAGATGAATATTATTTCTTCAATGTTCTAGCCACTGGAGATTGTCTACATTTTCATAAATCTTTGAACCTACACACTCACACAAACAACCATACTGAAGATCATGAAATGCATGAATGTATATGGTGGAGTAGTTGATAGGAGGAAGGATTTCATTGGGAAGGCAACAAAAAAAGATATTAGGAAGTCACAGGATTAAGATACTATTAACTGCATGAAAGTATACAAAACTAAATAATTCAATAAAAATTAAATTAAAAAACAAAGTTGCTTTCTGTATTTTGATGATTCCAAAGTTCCTATGGAGAGATCAAGGACTCAGAATAACCAACTCAACATGAATGTAAAAGCAATACTGGATAACTGACATGGCCTAAGTTCATAACATACAATATACCAGAAGTCAATAATGTAGTACTAGAGAAACAAACAGGTGGATGGAATAAGTTAGAGTCCAGAAATAGTCACAGATTTGGAAAACAGTCCTTTGACAAAGAAACAGAGACAATGTAATGGAGGGAATCATTTCATTGGCCAGTGCTAGAACTGCTGGACACTTAAACGCCAAAAGATAACAGTTACAAAAATTAATCCAGAACCAAACACAATACTTCTTACAAAATCACCTCAACACAGAATAAAAATCTAAAATAAACTTCAAAGATATAGAAGTATTAAAAGGAAACTTTAGTTGATCTGGGCATAAAGGTGACTTTTCTAGAAGTATTATCTCACAAATGATACAAAAAAGAAATATTTGATGACTTGGATAATTTCAAGAGAACGAGAATGCAAATCATGGCCTGTAGATAGATAACTATTTAGTTAAGATAACTGATAAGGGCAATTGCTTGAAATGAACAAAAGCTCTTAAATTTTTACCATAATCCAAAAAATTAAAGTATGTAAATTTTAAGCTCAGTTATTGTACAACAAAACTACACTGATGTCTAGTGAGCATTGGAAAATAATTGTAACAGCATAGGCCATTATAGAATTGCAAATAAAACTCAAAAAGAGAAACCATTTCTCATCTGTGAGAAGGGTTTGTATCCAAACCATGCTGTTTCTAAATGCTGGATAAAATATGAAGCAACAGGCACTTTTCTTCCATTTTTTTATTTTTTTGGAATGAAAAGCTGGATGGTCATGATGGAAGGTACTTTGGTAGTTTCTTACACAAGTAAGCATAATCTTACCTTACAATCTCAGAGTCATGCTTATGATATAAAATATATAAGCTCAAATGAAAGAAGCCCATATGCTCACACCCAAAACAGCACCTGGAAATTTCTAAGAGCTTTATTAATGGTTGTCCTGTGTTGGTTTTAGCCAAGTTGACCTTTGGGAAATGACTGATGGGGAATCTTACAGTGGCATACAGAACATATCCAACAGTTAAAAGAAATGAGTTATCAAACTATAACCAGATACGGAGGAATCTCAAATGCCTGATTATGAAAAGAATGTAGCTTAATAAATGTATAAATTGTGGGGTTCCAGCTTGAGAAATGATTAATGTCTCCTGCCAAGACAAATACAGGATAAACAGCTAGAGTATAGAATGTGTCTATGACATTAAAATAATTTTTCATGTACTATAGTTGTTACATTCATAATGGAATTGTCCAAACCAATAGGAAGAACAGCATAAGTACAAAGCCTGCTACATATTTCAGGTCAGGAATTTAGTGATATGTCAGCAGTAGCTCAGTGGTAATAAATGTGCCTTTGTGGCCTGGATTGTCAATACTAAGAAGGGTTGTGCAAATGTGGTACATGTGGCATTCTTAAACTCACTATACATTCTGCTCAACTTACTGTGAGCCTAACACTGCTCTAAAGTAAAGTTAGTAAGCAATAATAAATAATCAGTGCTGTTTTATGCATGTTAATTCTCTCAAGAATACTGAAAGAGTAGACAACAGCTCAATCATAAAGGCTTTGACCTACAATCTGGCCTGCCTACAGAATATTCTAGGACAATGATGGCACAGAACATGTGGGAAGAGCCAAACAATGTCTGATTTGACTTAAGGCCTACTCCACAAGAAGGAACCCATACTAGACACTTGGGAAACCAAGAACCAAGACTAGATTTTCAAGAGACCTAGGGTAAACCCAAATACTACTGGTCTGAAAAAAATGATTCCTTATGATATTGTGTTTTATTCATAGATCAGTCCTGTATCCAGTCATTATCAGAAAGGATTCCTCCAGCAGTAGATTGGATCAGATGCAGAGACTCACAGACAGACATTATATGGAGAAAGAGTCTAAATGGGAGGTCTTCATCAAATCCATCCCATCAGAACTCACAGAATCCTACCAAAGAGGAGGAAGAAAGGTTGTAAGATCCAGAGGAAGTGAATGATGCCTGGATAACAAGCCTATGAATCAACGAAGCATGGTGTACATGAGCTCACAGAGAATGAAATACCCACCATAGTACCTATTAGGGGCTGTACTAAGTCCTCTGCATATATATTATAACACTAAGCTTAGTGTTTTTATGGGACTCTGAACTATGAGAATGAGTGGGTCCCTGACTCTTTGGCGTGTTCTTGGGACTCTTTCTCTCCTGTTGGGTTGTTGTGTCCAACTTTATTATGATAGGTTTTACTCCATCTTATTATATTTTGTTTTGTCATACTTGGTTGTGGTCTCTCCAAATCCTGTTCCTCTATAATGAGAGACAGAAAGGATGTGGATCTGGAGGAGATGGGAGTCAGAGAGGAACTGGGGTCAATTGATAGATGGAAAACCTTAGTCAGGAATTTTATATGAATCCATTTTCATTAAAATGAAAAATGGGTGTGTCTGTGTAAAGAAACACAAATAAGGGCCAAATATAGGCAGAATCTTGAAGTACAACTTCTCCTTCAGAGATCAAACTCTAATAAGAATGATACTTTAATGAGGTATAGATAATCAGTCACTCTCCAATCTCTTTAAATTAGCACTTTCCTCCAATTATAGGACCCCAACGCAATTGCTTCCCAAAAGTAGCAAAGAGAAAATAGTCAATATGAGTTCAACAGGCTCTAACACATGTGTCCCAAATTGATGGATTTAGTCAGTATATTTTTCCAGGCAGTTAATTTTCCCCTTTGAAGTGTTCACAAAAGGTCAGAAGCAGTTTAAGCATCAAAGCCTTATGAATTAAACAGTTTCCCCATGAAAGAGGAAGAAGGGTTGCCTCAAGAAATTCTATTGTGAGCCAGACTGGCTAACCTTCAACTAGGATGCTATCCACATTGGGGAGATCAATACTGCACACTATCCCAGAACTGACCTAAGACACTGGATAGAGCTGACCCTTTATAAATAAAATGCTCATCCTCTTAATTCTGTATTGCTGAGAATTCAACTGTTTTACCACTGCTTGCTGGTGATTCTGTAAGAAGACATGAAAAGGAAAGTAAAGAAAGTTTGCAGGAATTTGAATCTCAGGATATTTTCTTAAACAGCTAAAGACACACATTGTAAACTCAGATCAAGTCTATTGTATTCATTGTTTATGGCACAACCAGTTTGGTACAATATATCCTTCTTCACTTCAGAGCAAAGCATGTCTCCAATGTGAGCTGGGTTTTGCCTTGATGCATGTCCCAGAGTATCACATAGTGCTTAATAAACACATAGTCCATATTATGGAGATAACATTAAAAGTCAATATTTTAGTGTTCTACTTTCTTAAATGTTGCTGTATCTACCAATTATTAATGTTTTATAATAGGAGAAAATTAATTGTTAAAAATAAAATATTTTCTTCTGATTTAATGTTAGCTCTCAGAGCCCATCATAAATCGCTAGTTTCCAGTTTCTTCTCAGGCTTTTCAAGATATGCTTGGATATAACTCCTTCTCTAATCAACCTTTCTTCTTAGGCATTTCTTGAAAGACTCATCACAGAAGACAGCCACTGAATTGCAGGTCTTTGGATGTGAGGCAAAAATGGTTTCTATTCTGACGATGTTTTTTCTGGGTAGCCATAGTCTCTGGTGCTCAGGGGCCTGGTTTCTTTATCTCATAAATGGAGTGCCACAAAGATGAAATTAGATGAAGAACACTATATTGCCCAGTGGATGCTATCTTTATTATCATCTAGTTTAACCCTTATGAGGGTCTTTAATCTACTCTTCAAAATCTCTCACAAATGTTTCCCTTAGTATAATTGGATTGCTTGCACTGCTCAGTTATCCCCAAAGCAGCTCACAGTAATTTGAAAAGATTTCCTTTCTCAACAAGAGTGAAATCATCTCTAGTACTGGAAACATAGCCAGTTCTCAGGGCTAGTGTGTTTTTGTATCTTAAAACAGGATGTACTACTTCCACTTCACTAAACCAGCATCACTCCTAAATATATCCTGAACACTTATCCCTATACTCTCAGATAAATTAATCTCTCATCTATCTTCTAAGATACTTCTTTTTGCAACAGGTGAAGACAATTATAGAAAACCACAGCTGGTTGAACTGTGAAGAATAATTGATCTTGTGTTGCCCAGCCCCAGTCCATACAACTACAACATAATCCCTGGACCCAACACTCAGAACCGTTGTGGAAGAGAGGGGCAGAAAGATTGTAAGGGTCAGAGAGATAGGAAATCTTTTGTGAGAGCGTGTCTCTTAGAAATGACAGAGAAGCGTCACTCATGATATTTCAACAGTATGGCTACTTTAAAAGACTGGAACAAAGACAAGAAAAATGGATATTATTGATATATATTTACATATGTACGTAAAACTAATGATTAAAGAAAAGTAAGCAATGAATTTGAGAGAGAGCTTAGGGAAGGATCAATGTAAAAGGATGTAGAGAGAAAACAGAGAGGTGTAAACTATGTAATTGTATTTTAGTTTAAAGATAAAAGACATTGAATAAATATTCTTTTTTTACTCATTTGTGGGTATAAAGGGGAAGTGGGTATAAAGTTCCATCCCTAGGGAAGGTCTTATTGGCAACTGATAGCTGCTGAGAAAGAAAAAGTTTAAGGTTATGATCCCTGGCAGGTACATTGTACGCCTAGTGGTTACAGACACACTTAAGAATATAGGAACAGCACAGATTGGACTTTTGCTGGAATAAAAATGAAAACTGCACAGTTGTGGGGGGTGGAGATGTGGATCTGGGAGAAATTCAGGGAAAGGCATGAACATGAAAAAGAAATTGAAGATCAGGAGAGATGGCTGAGGAGTTAAGAGCACTGCTTATACTCTCATAGGACACAGTTTTGATATTTAGAGTCAGCCAGTAAGGTGACTACTAACTGTAACTCCAGTCCTGAGAATCTGATATGCTCTTCTGCCTCCCATAAGCACCAGTCATGCTAGTGATGCAAATATAAACATGAAGGCAAAAACACTGTCCCTAAACATAAAACTGAAACTAAATTTAAAAAGTAAATTGTATGAAATTTTCAAAGAACTAAAAAAAAAAAAAAAAAAAAAAAAGAATCCAAACCTCAATGAATTTAAATAATGTTTAGTTTAGTATAAGTGTCAGAAAAATTGTAAATACCCTGGAGAGTTTTACTCCTTTCTCATATTGTTAATAGGTTGCTCTTGAAGTGGAAACTTAAGGGTTCTTTGGAGAGTCAGTTGTGTTGGATGGTGTTTTGCTGGGTCAAATATGTGAAGGAGGGTTTTCCTGAAGTGGACACAGGTGAAAGGCTAAGGCAGACATGTGAAGAAACTTTTCACTGAAGCAGACACGGGAGAGAGGATGTTCTGCTAAAGCAAACACATGAAAGGACACTTGATGAAGGATTCTTTGATAACAACATGCATGTATTGGTCTGCCTTACATTGCATAGTTGAGCTCCATTTGTCAGAATTCCAAGGACTCAGGCAGATTGGATGCACATGCTGGGGCAAGATGTGTGCTGAGGCAAGGCATATGGAGGACATGTGGTCCTTGGAGGGTATAAAGAGGACTCAATGAAGTGATGGAGACAGAGCTTGGCTTGCTGGTACAGCTAACTGTGCAAAGCTTGTGGGTCTCACATCCTCACTGATCTTCACTTCCCTGAGAACTTCTCTTGGAATTCCTGCTGGTCCCTCCTGCTGACTTGAGCTGAGGCTGAGGCCTGGCTGTCTGTGCTAGGTCATGTCATCACTGTTGCTAACCCGACTCCACTGAACTGGATTGTTGATACATCCATGAAGTGTTTGCAAGTGGATTGAGCTGAACCTGCCTGCTAACCTGTGAACTGAACTGCCAATTTCCAGAAAATGCAGAATAGAGTTACTCTAAAGAACCTTTCTAAACAAGTCAACCTCCTTTCCCCATATCCTTTCTTTTCCACTACCTATAGTGGGTGATGGACTACAAGAGAGGATAAAAGGTTTAAGAATCATCATTAAAAATAAGGTTTTAACTGCTTCATTGCCGGTGGGATTGCAAGCTGGTATAACCACTCTGGAAATCAGTTTGGTGGTTCCTCTGGAAATTGGACATAGTTCTACCAGAGGACCCAGTTATATCACTCCTGAGCATATACCCAGAAGATGCTCCAACATGTAATAAAGACACATGCTCCACCATATTCAGAGCAGCTTTATTTATAATAGCCAGAAACTGGAAACAACCCAGATGGCCCTCAACAGAGGAATAGGTACAGAAATTGTGGTACATCTACACAATTGAGTACTACTCAGCTATTGAAAACAATGAATTTATGAAATTCCCATGGATCTGGAGAATATCATCCTGAGTGAGGTAACCCAATCATAAAAGAACACACATGGTATGCACTCTCTGATAAGTGGTTATTAGCCCACAAGTTCGGAATACACGAAGAACAATCCACAAACCCAAAGAAACTCAAGAAGAAAGAAGACCAAAATGTGGACATTTCATTCCTTCTTAAAAGGGGGAACAAAATATCCACGGAAGGAGTTGCAGAGACTAACTATGGAGCAGAGACTGAAGGAAGGACAATCCAGCTTGATATAGCTGTCTCCTGAGAGGCTGTGACAGTACCTGACTAATACAGGAGTGGAGGCTCACAGACGTCCATTGAACTGAGTACAGGGTCCCCAGTGAAGGAGTTAGAGAAAGGACCAAAGAAGCTGAAGGGTTTGCAGTCCCTTAGGATGAACAACAATATGAACTAACCAGTACCCTCAGAGCTCCCGGGGACTCAAGCACCAACCAAGGAGTACACATGGTGGGACTGATTGCTCTGGCAGCAAGTGTATAGTAGAGGATTGGAAAGTTGGTCATCTATGGGAGGAGAGGCCCTTGGCCCTTTGAAGGTTCTGTGCCCCAGTGTAGGGGAATGCCAGGGCCAATAAGTGGGAGAGGGTAGGGTGACAAGCAGGGGAAGTGGGGAGGCAACAGGGGTTTTGTTCTTGTTTTTTGTTTTTTGTATTTTTTTTGTTTTTGTTTTTGAGAGGAAACTGAGAAAGGAGAAATCATATGACATGTAAATAAAGAAAATATGTAATAAAAAAAGAATAAAGTTTGAAAAAATTACAGTTAAATCCTCTGGTCTATTTGTAACAAATAATGAATTACACTTGTTATGGGCCTGCTAATGCAAGTCTAGTTTTCATGGATTATTTTGTCTTTTAACTAAAAGATTAGTTTTTATTCTCTAATCTCATCCACAATGTCACATTACACTTATGCACAATCTGTTTTTTATTTCCCTGGGCTGTGAATTTCTTAGCTATTCTTTTTTTTTAAGTTTAGGTGACAGTAACACTTTTGAGTAGTGCTTATCAGTGCTTTATAGAAGGACCCTCATGATAATTTTAATATGACTACAGAGATATTCTGGATAGTTTTATGTCAACTTGACATAAAACTGAGTGGAGAGATCATCAATTAAGAAAATTCTTCCACAAGATCAGGCCATACGCAAGTCTGTGGTGCATTTTCTTAATTAGTTACTGATGAGGGAGCACTCAGCCCCTTGTGGGTGGTGCCATCTCCAAGCTGGTAGTCATGGGCTCTATAAGAAAGCATGTAAAGCAAACCAGTAAACAGCACCCCTCCAAGGCCTCAGCATTCGTATCTACCTCCAGGTTCCAACCCTACTTGAGTTCCTATCCTGACTTCCTTCTGTGATGACTACAATGTAGAAGTGTAAGAAAATAAACCCTTTCCTCCCTAACTGGCTGTGGTCATGGTATTTCATCAAATCAACAGTAACTCAAACTAAAACACGTGGTAGAGCATCATATCATATCATGCATGGGTTATGTGTATGACTTTCTAGCAGGATGCTGACCTTTCCTAGAGAGCTGCAGTTTCCCATTCACAACTACGTTTTTTCCTTGTTCATCTCATTTACCCTCTGGAGAAGTAACTCTGAATAGCTGACAGTTGGAGGCTGGAAGGATACATTTCAATTGCTTGAGAGCTGATCTCTACAGAGACTGTGATATTCTAAATGCAAGGTCTCCCTACTTAAGTAACCATGCAAATGGTCACATCTCTCCTTGCCTTCACTTTGACTTCACTGCAGTTAGCAGGTGTTGTCCTCAGTCTGTGATTTGCAAGGAATGTTCCTCATTGACTTGAACATGAATAGTTTTGCTGTAGGTTTCAGAGAGTAATGTGGGTGACAAATACCTATATCATTATTACTCATTATTTTATTGATTACTAAAATTTTTAGTAGAAGAGATCTCTCAACTACAAAAGGCATGTAAATAAATGTCCTAGATGACTTTATGGTAATAATGAACCTTGGACTCACATTGCTAGGTGGGGGGTTTGGGGGTAGAGTATAGGAAATAGGAAGACTTTTTTTTTTGTTTGTTTGCACAATAAAACAAATAGGTGTGAACAGTCTGTAGTGCTCATTTACAGGGCTGTTTTAATGGTATAGAGGGCACAGATGTTAGTGAGTTCCAGTTTGTGCAACAGATAGTGTTGAATGCTAGACAAGTACATCTCACCAGGATGATCACACCTTTGCAGCTACAGAGACCATTTTAAATAAAAGCCTGCTTTCGGATGTACTTTCCAGGGGAGATGCATAAGTCCATTACAGATAAAGATAATTATTAATGCTTTTGTTCATTAAATATTTGAAGTGTTTTCCTGACTGAATCTAATTTTTCTTTCAAATTAATTAGCTCACAATTTACACAATATCATGCGTTTATTTTTTCTGTGGAAAAAAATGTACCTGAGATGCTTTCTAGTGCATTATAAATACAAGTCTTACATTTAGATCCTTTGGTTAATAGTTTACTTTATAAATGAAATTTAATTTATCATAGCTCTAGATTCTTTTGGACACTTTCCAAACACTTTTTCATGACAAACATGTAAAATATATCTTTGTAATTCATTTTTAAATTAAGATGAGTTCTTAGGTATGGGAAGGGCACACATATTTTTAAATTTAAATTCTTGAAATTGAATTGTATTAAACTGACCCCCAAAACTTGAATGAGATTATGGTATGCCTTACCAAAAATAGTGTGTGATCAGTGTGAGAAATATTATGAAATATTATAGGTTGCTAACTTTATTATCATTTGTATTTTATGGATGATATCATGAACTCTTTCCACACATTTATTGGCTGTATTTTTTGTGCTCTCTTGAGTTATATGTTCAGAAACATAAGTCAACTAACAAAATAAGTCAAGGTATTCTCTAGAAACTGTACATTTTACCTGATTTGCAAAAGCAACTGACTGCATCTGATTAAATTGGGGATTCGGGGATGTGATATCATTCAAAATTATCTAGGAGTAATCAGGCGCATCATAGTATAGACCTAGGGTTGGAGTTCATATGTGTGGGGAGTGGTGAAGCTGGAGAGGCATTCGCCATGGCAAGATGGCGCCTACTTCCGCTGTCGACTCCTAATAAACAACTGTTTGCACATGTGTGTAGAGAACTGTTTGCGCATATGCGTGTGCGCATATGCGTAGAGTGAAAAGTCACGGCCCATTCTGGGGCGTTACATAGGGTAATGAGCGAACAGCCAATCATCGGCAGACACGCCACGCTGTGGGCAGACACGCCACACTGTGGTGTATATAAGCAGTGCGGATTATTGGCTTGACCCTTTTTTCCTATGGATGGAAACAATAAAACGTTGCTACAGAAGGAACCTAGTGTCCGCGTGTCTTCTTGCTGGCGAGAGGACTGCGAGGGCTACACATATGCAATCACCAGACAAAAAGAACAGACCAAGATCTCTATCTTGGGGATAGGCAGATACTAGGCATCAATCTGTTATCTCCTGGCAGCCAGGAGAAGCTGGATAGGGCAAGGATCAGATTTCCTGATGCTTTGTCTACAGCAACATAACTCTACCTCTGCTTACAAGTTCATGCCTAATGATACGGATTTTGATTTGATGGCATCTACAATTGTGAAAGAATACATTTCTGTTGCTTCAAGTCACCATATTTCAACTATTTTTTTTCTTTTACTATACAAGCCACTGGGTAAAATAATAAACCATAGTGCATGCACTCAATGAAACACAATTGAACACAAAAATGGTTTTAAAAAAGTCATTTTCTAAGAAATTAAATGGATCTAAAAGACATTATGCTACATAAAGGAAATTAGTCTAACACAGTTATATGCTGTATAGTTCTAGTTTAGCTTCAACATTTAAAAAATATTTCAATATATAATTGTTGTATAAAATGTATGCTGACCATATACACCCTTCACCAAATCTTTACGTTCACCTATTCAATTCTCCCCAGGCTCCCATTTTATATATCTCCTTCCACAGTCATGTCTTTCTTTAGAAATACATCACTGAGTTAAATTAGATCTTTTTTCTATGTCTAAGATTTAGGGTCATTCACTGTGGCATGGGCAACTTGCTAGAGGCCACCCTCCACACCTCTACATACCCTACCATCCATACAAAGAAACAGGATTCTTCTTTCTTAGTAGCCATCAGCTGTCAGTGACATCTCAGCTAGGGTAGGTCATTGAAACCTTCCTGACTCCATGCTAGAATTTTTACCCACTTGATATTTTGTAAGCCTTGGATGGGTAACCACAGCTGCTGTGAGTTCGTGTGTACATAGCCATGTCAAGTTGAATGGACTGCTTTTCACATCACTCCTTCCAATCCACACCTTTTGTATATTCTTTCTGCTCCTACTTCTATGATACTACGTGGCTTTGAGATGCAGAAGTTGATATAGACACTCCATCTATGAATGAGCCCTCCTAGTTACTTACTCTCAGCCCTGTAATTAGTTATGAATTATGGCATTAACTACTATCCACAGCAATAAAAGGCTTCTTAGACTAAGATAGGTAGCAGCGCAAATATATGGATATAACCATAAAGATTTAGAGGGCAGTTTAATAACATGGCCTTTTAGCAAAGCAATGTCATTAGAGTTCTCCTCTTGGGACCATAACTACTCTAACAATGGATTTTGACCACATATTTAGTACCAGGTATGAATTCTCTTCCGTGGAACAATTGGGTCACTGTTGCTCTAGTGGGCACATCATGCCTGTCAGGTTGATTCCGTAGCTTTCTATATAGTGTGAAATCATAGTAATTAAAAGACATATTAGCTGTGGTTAAGGATTGTGAGTAGTACACAACAAAATGTATGATCTGAGGAAGTTTTGAGGGTTAAAAGTGAGTTTTCAGTTTGGGCAGTATTTATATAAATTTATGAATGTGATGATATTTCATAGAATGATGCATACAGAAAAATATATCATAGATGATAAAATTCAATAAAACATTCAGCTGCTGGGTCTGATGATCTCACAATTGCTGTGAACAGGCTCAGACCAATGAGAAGCAAAGGAGAATTCCTTGCATTAACTTTGCACTAACTTCATTGTGACTCGAAAGTTAATACAAAATAAGATTTCAAATATAAACTATATTTATAATTGACATCTATGAGGATTATCCATATGCTGATATTTTGTTAAGTACATTAGCACATTTAATGTTTATAATATACACATGATTTAAGTTTTCCACAGCTAGATAACAGCAATGAAAAAAATGATGCCATGAATTTGAGAGAGAACAAGCATAAGGGTATACATATAGGAGAATTTGGAGTGAGAAAAGGGAAGGAAAGAATGCTCTAATTATTCTTTAATTTAAATATATAGTAAATATAATGCATTTTTCCTTTTACTGAAAAAAACTATTTTTTGTCATATAGTATATTCTGAGGATTATTTCTCCTCCCCCAAATCCTCCTGGTTTGTCCCCATCTCCTTTCTGATTCAGATCCACGGTTGTTCTATCTTTCATTTGAAAACAATCAGATATCTAAGTAATGGCAATAAAATGAACTAAAAATTTAGAATACTACAAAACAAACAGAAGAAAAATAGCCTAACTAAATGAATAAAATAAAATAAGGCACAAGAAACATATGGACACACACACAAATCTCAGCAAAACACAAAACTGGAAGCCCTAATAAATACACAAAGGACCTGTAAGACTAAAATTAAAAAAAAAACAAAACAAAACAAAACAAAAAAAAAAAACACCCTGGCAAAGCACTATGAGACATAGAATGTCCAAAAATGCCATTGAATTTGTTTTGTGTTGGCTATCTACTATGGAATATGGTGTCTACCTTTAAGTGTGGTGTATTTCCCTCATGAGACTCCCTTGAAGAAAATAATTTTTATTTAGAAGTGGGTATCAGTTGGAGTTAGCTTCTGAGTTAGGGACAGGGGTGTGTGTCCATTTCTCCCCTCAGCCCTAGGACCCCATTTGGTTCAGATCCATGGAAGACCTACTACTGCCTGTTGTATCTAGAAGGCTTTGATTCTTTGGTATTCCCCATATCCTCCATCTCTTATAGTCTTTCCACCTTCTCTTCTGCAGAGTTCCCTGACCTCCGAGGGTAGGTATTTGATAGAGCTATCATTTTTAGACCTGAGTGTTTCAAAGTCTCTCATTGTCTGCATATTGTTTGGCTGTGGGTCTCTGTAATTTTTTTCAAATCTGCTGCAGGATACAGTTTTTTTGATGATGGCTGAATAAGGCACAGGTCTATAAATACAGAAGAATGTCCTTAGGAGTCATTTTATTGCTATGTACACTAGTAGAACAGTAGAAATATTTTAAACATTAAATAAATTTAAAAAATTAAAATTCATAAATGAGACTATAGGTTGACCATGGGAGAGCCAATAATACAGAGCAGAAGCTAATTACAAATGAGAAACCTTGTACATACTTGAAAACCAGCTTCAAGTTGTACCCAGTCTAACGAGAATGTTCATCCCATAGATACAAGTTTCTAAGGGAGGAAAGGTGACCAACTGATTATTCGAGATGCATAGGACAGATTTCTGGTAGTGGGCTGCATGTAAGTGGCAGCACAAGAATGGGCTTAAACTCAGTGACTGAATATCTGTATGGCATAATCAAGACCCTGAGTTTCAACCTCCAGAAAGCAGCACAGTGCTTTTTACTTCAAATGTGTTAATATGTGTCTGAATTAGAATACATGTACATATACACATGTTGCCATGTGTGTATGTGTAAATGTGTATACACATGCACGGCAATGTGTCTTATAACAACAGTAAGAAAATTTTCAAATAAATAATAAAAGGAAGGCCTTAACATTTCTATCTCCATCACTGAGCAATCTGGTCTCTCTTATCTTTATATTGTCTATTTATCATTTGTGATAGGTAGAATCATGCCCTGACAAAGGGAAATGTGGAAGTCCTGATTCCTACTACCCTCAGGGCTTGTTATTATTTAGAGAGATTTCTTGTTGTCTTAGAATTTCATATATGAGCAATGTAAATTCAGTCTTTAAGACTTAAAAATAAGTTAATCTAGTATGACGGGTAACCATATCAGTACAGAAACTTGAAAAACAAAATGCATCTGCCTAGAAGGAAAATAGAATGAGACATTAAAACATATAGAAAGAAGACAGCACTAAACTTAAGGTTTGTAAGTCAAAAATAATCTGATACCCCTTGCATGAGGCAGTGCTTAAAGGTTGGATATTGTAAAGAAAGTTTCTGCCATAAAAATGCCAATGAAAGGTGCTTTCTAACACCTTGGTTTCAGGACTCCAGCTTTAAGACAATATACTTCTGCCACCAAATTTGTGGTATTTGGTTGCAAACATCCTAGGAAAGCAGTACATCTTCATAGCTGTCATCTATCTATCTATCTATCTCTCTATCTATCTATCTATCTATCTATCTATCTTTCTTTCTTTCTTTCTTTTTTATATCTTCCTATCTTTCATCTACCTACTGTCTTCTTTTCAAATACCTTCCAGTACTCATTCTTTATTTACTTGAAGGTAAACATGAAATGTCATATTTTGTGCCTTTCATTTTGTAACAGTGACATGAATATGCTCTTTTAAACATACGGAAAAATACACACATACATACAGACATATACACACACAGAGACGGAGAGAGAGAGGGAGAGAGAGAGAGAGAGAGAGAGAGAGAGAGAGAGAGAGAGAGAGAGAGAGAGAGAGAGAGAAAATAGACAACTTTATACATTGTGTTTAGGAGTTAAAGCTCTCAGTATGTGCTGCCTACCAAATTTTCAGAATAGTGGCTAACACACTGCATCACAATCTTGACTGACATCCAGGATAAAGGTGGCACTATCAAGATTAAGAGCATACACTGCTATGATAATGTCCCTCATCAAATTGTTGGAAGTGACTATAAAATGTACTTACAGTAGGGCACAGTGGCAAAACATGTGGTCTGGGGTGCACTAGGATCAGTGGATTCTGCAGAACATTCCTTCTGGAATGTAGAAGGAGTCAAATGTTTGCACTTACCAGAAGCCATTCACTGATCTAAAATGTGAAGAGTTTTGCTACTATGAGTATGACAGGACCAACTGCTTTATTATGAAAACACCCGTATTCTCAGAAAAATGCTAGAAAATATAAAAAGAAAATCATACTTCATGAAACATTTCTATGAAGTACAGTGGAACAGAGTATGTTTTCTATTTCAGTGGGGCCAATATATATAACATTCAAAGTTATAAAATAAAAATACTGAGGTATTGGGGAAAGATAATTTTATGATGAATATTTTTTGAATATATATATTTAATGTTTTATATTTTTACAAATATTCCATATTTATTTTTTTTATTTCTTTTTAAAAATTTATTAATTAAAAAACAAAAACAAAAAACAAAACCTGTTTCCTCCTTCTTCCCCCTACTCACAAACCCACCCTCTCCCACTTCCTGTCCCTGCCATTTCCCTACACTTGGGCATAGAACCTTCCTCCCATTGATGACCAACTAGGCCATCCTCTACTACATATGCAGCTGGAGCTATGAGTCCCACCATTTGTGCTCTATGGTTGATGGTTTAGTCCCTAGGAGCTCTGAGGGTAATAGTTAGTTTATGTTGTTGTTCTTCCTAAGGGGCTGCAAACCCTTCAGCTCCTTGGATCCTTTCTCTAGCTCCTTCATTGGGGACCCTATGCTCATACCAATGGATGGTTGCAAATCTCTACTTCTGTATTAGTTGGGCACTGTCAGAGCCTCTCAGGAGACAGCTATATCATGTTCCTGTCAGCCAGCACTTGCTGACATCCACAATAGTGTCTGGGTTTGATGATTGAATATGGGAAGAATTCCCAGGTGGAACAGTCTCTGGATTGTCCTTCCTTCAGTCTCTGCTCCATAGTTTGTCTCTGAAACTCCTTCCATGGGTATTTTGTTCCCCCTTCTAAGAAGGAACGAAGCATCCACACTTTTGTCTTTCTTCTTCTTGAGTTTCTTGTGATTTGTGGATTGTATTTTGGGTATTCTGATCTTCTGGGCTAATATCCACTTATCAGAGACTGCATGCCATGTGTGTTCTTTTGTGATTGGGTTACCTCACTCAGGATGATATTCTCCAGATATATCCACTTCCCTAAGAATTTCACAAATTCATTATTTTTAGGGCTTACAAATATTTCATATTTAATATATAAATATAAATTCATAAATGTTTAAATATATACCCACAATGTACCTGAGATTTAGCAATTTGTGTTAATCAAGTCATATAAAAAAAGATGTATCCTATCTCTCTGAAATCTTTGTTTTGTGATAGTTAACGACTCCAGCATCACATCATTTCAGCCATCTTTCTGCTCTTTATAGAATTTCAACCCAGCAGTACAATAAGACTCTAAAGTCCTGTGGTCTTTATATATGTATTCATGTATTTGTTTGTATGTTTGTGTGTGTGCTAAACTCAGAATGCTTTACAACTATTTAATAGAAACAGAAATACTATCTCCTTGAAAGAAGATAAATGCCTGTCAAACTAAGGCCAAGAATGATGATAATACCTATAATCTCCAGATGTTCCTACAAGTTGTAAGATCCACAAGGCTCGTCTCTAAACTTAAAACAGCAGGAAGTTAAATGCTGGTGAGAGAAATCTCTGTGATCAGCTGGGCTGCTTGCAAGTTGTGCAGGAAGCTGCATTCATATAGCTTTTGTGAGGAGTTGCCCATGTTGTGATGAGGTTTTCAGTGAAGCAGCTACTGAATCACAAAGTGAGACGTGCAAAAAAAATCATTTCTTTTGTCTGTGCCTGGCACCCTGTCTGTGGTGAACAGTTTATTCATAACTCCCCAGAAAAAGCACAGAGCACAGAAGAAGTACTAATTCTTCTAAAAAAGAGTCAGGAAGATCTTTGACCTTGGCCTTGAAAGGCTAGTGTGGGATTGAAGATGAGAAAAAGTATGTCATTCTTGTGCATCAGGGATAAGGCTCAGGCTATTGGTAGGAACCAGCAAACTGTGCCTGTAGCATGGGAGATGGAACAGGAAGGAGATTAGTGATGGAAAAGCAAAGCATGATCCCTCAGTAATAAGAATATTTTGAAATTTCTTAAGGCCCAGAATGTCTTCTTCATGGCATTTCTGAAGGGGACAATGGCTCTGATCTGGTCTTAGAAGAATTATAGGGTACAGAAAGCCAAGACAAATAGTAAAGGTAGTTTGACAGTGGTCATAGAGAACAGAGCATGATTTAATCTCATAGCAACACTGTTATGTTGTTCTCTCTTCTCCAACAACAATCTATAAAGGAAGAGTTCCAACTAGCATCTCACTCACAGTCCCACATAATCAGGGAAGCTATACTTGCGTAAGATTTTTTCCCCTGTTCTCCATTTCTTAACCACAGGTTTAAGTGACCTAAGGGTCAAGGGAAATCCTCATGAGGGTTTGTTGATCTTGCTCATCTGTGGTGCATATTTTAGAGTGAGTCATGGACTCAATTTAATTTTTGTTGTTGCAGGTCTGTGTCAAGTATTTTGAAGTGTTGACATTTGGAACCTTCTAAACTTAAGCACTGAGTCTTGGTAATATCAGAATAACTCATGTGGATTTACTGAAATGACCTATGCATAGCATAACTAATGAGAAGTGACTACTCATACACACCCATCGCCAATTGCTTATAGCTGTGTACGGTTTTATTGTGTGATGAAGAATTACAAAGCAAAAATAATACTATAAGACTAAAAGTAGCTATGTGAAAAGCTCTATTATTTAAGTACAATTTCATCTGGACTACTGACTATTAATATGTGAATGTATAAAGCAAATGTGACATGTATACACAGTGGGTTAGTATTTAGCCATGAGAAGAGGAAAGATTCTGTCTTTGCAGCAGTATGATGGAACTAGAAATATGCTAAGGGTGAGGAGCAAGGTGAAGATTATCAAGTATTGTATAGTTTGCATGCAATTTAAAAATTGTTGATCTCAATCCAAAAACCACAAGGAACTCAAGAAGGAAGACCAAAATGTGGACCATACTTTGATCCTTCTTAGAAGGAAAAACAAAATATCCATGGAAGGAGTTGCAGAGACAAACTATGGAACAGAGACTGAAAGAAGGATAATCCAGAGACTGCCCCACCTCAGAATCCTTCCCATATTCAGTCACCAAACCCAGACACTATTGTGGATGCCAGCAAGTGCTGGCTGACAGGAGCCTGATATTGTTGTCTCTTGAGAGGCTCTGACAGTGCCCAACTAATACAGAAGTAGAGGCTCACATCCATCCATTGGACTGAGCACAGGGTCCCCAATGAAGGAGCTAGAGAAAGGACCCAAGGAGCTAAAAGGGTTTGCAGCCCTTAGGAGGAACAACAATATGAACTAACTAGTACCCTCAGAGCTCCCACCAACTAAAGAGTATACATGGTGGGACTCATGGCTCCAGCTACATATGTATAGCAGAGGATGGCCTAGTAGCTCATCAATGGGAGGAGAGGCTCTTGGTCCTGTGAAGGCTCTATGCCCCAGTGTAGGAGAATACCAGGGCCAGGAAGCAGGAGAGGGTGGGTTAGTGATCAGGGGGAGGGCAGAGGGAATAGGGTGTTTTCAGAGGGAAACCAGGAAAGGGGATATCATTTGAAATGTAAATAAAGAAAATATCTAATAGAAAATAAATTAAAAAAAACATAAAATTGTTGATCTCATGAACATTGAAGGCACAACTGTAATCACCATAAGCTTAGGGAGGCATGTGGACAGATTGCTCAAAGGCTACCAAGTTAGAGTCCTCAGCAAGTCTTTCTTTGTGCTAGTGCACAATAGAGAGACTATAGATAATGGATCACAAAAGCTTGATAAAATGTTATAATATTTCATACTATGGAAAATGATAAATATTAAATGAGATAAATATTTTAATTTAAGCATTATACAATGCATAAATATAGCTAAACATCACAGGGGTAATGTTAATATGACTAACAGACAAAATATATTTCATTCTTTTCTTCCTGGAAAATGGTCAACAGTTGATTCTTTTTCATTCATGGGCATTTAATAAAGAGCCCTAGGTCTAATGCAAACATTTTTTTAATAAGGTTAATTATTGCATTTATTTACTTTTAATCAAATTATTTTAATTAATACACTGAAAACACAAAAAGTTATAAATATTAATGCTAACCACATGATGTTTAGCTACATGGACACATCAAGTCATGCCTGGAAGCCATCATTTGGAGGGCAGATTTCACACTGCAACTCAACAGCACCCACATTCTGAGACATGGGATGCACACTTGGAGAGTATCAGTAGTTGGCATATTTGATCTCCTCTTCATTTTGACACAAAAATTCTCTAGGAAAACCTGAGCATTCTTGGCCAGCCAAAACTGGAGAAGCAAATTATACAAGCCAAACTAGGCAAAACTATTCACAATAAGCCATGGAACATGCACACCAGCAGACTAAGATGACTCTTACTTAGCATGGCTTCTGGAATCCTCCTCATTCCCCTGGTTTCTGTTTCTGTTTTAACTTTTCAATGTGCAATGAGTGCTTTTCTGCAAGTCCCCATTCCAAAAAGTCAACCTATGTTTGGAGGAATTCATAAAAGTGGACTTAAAATTTAAAATTAATTATCTTTGGCTACCGATAAGAAGGGCTTTAGGTCAAATAATATTGAGAATTGCTGTATACTGACTCCTCATGAGAGATTTGTGAGGCAGAAACATACAAATGAAAAATTCTCTATTCAAGTCAATGGTTTGATTTTGTTTCAACCACCAGAATCACAAAGGAAATAACCTTGAACCTTTTTCCCAGGTACTCTCACTAATGTGGTAAGGACTTTAGTTGGAAATATTTGGGGAACCAACATCCAGTGTATTCTCCCTTACATAGGGGCTCTGTAACTTACCTTCCTCTCCTGGATATGGATAGTCTCTTATTCAGTGGGACTAGTAAGACTGTATCTTTCCTCAGATACTGTGTTAGAAACTGTGATAGAAAGTAGTTGACAAGTGATCTATGGTTACACAAATAAAAGCTTTAGGAGAGAAAAAGAATATTTGAAAAACAGCAAAAATGGTAGTGGAAAGGTTTAATAATATTTGGCCCAAATCATACATTTGGTGGGAGGACCTTGCCTATGGAACCATGTTTGATCTATCAGGGATGAATGTTTCTATCTCTTAAATTGCCATTGTTAACATCTTTCTAGGATGATCTTATATGTATATGTATAGGTATAGGTATAGGTATAGGTATAGGTATAGATATAGGTATATGATTATTTTCAGAAAGGTTTTCTTCTTTCTTAAAATTAGAATTAGTATCTACTAATTGAAAAACTTTAATTGAAGTAAAATACTTTGTAAATTGAAAAGTGCACTGTTGCTCCTGCAGTCACTTCATTAAGAACATCTTCAGCTTAATTGAACAACACCTTAGGCATGAATTCATCTCATACTTTTTAAATTAAAAGGGGAGATGCTAAGTTTATAAAAATTAAGAATTCTTCATAAACTGTAACAACTACTTAGCTGTTATTTTCCTTCCTGCCCTCTGTTGAACATTACACTTCCAGTTTAGATAGTTACTCACCATTGTGACATTATGGATAATAATAGTAAGTCTTTAAAACCAAAAGTGTGCTTTTCATTTTAAGTTGGTCATCTTTCCCTTGTTGTCAGTCTTCTAGCATTTGTAGGACTATTGATAAAGAAGAGATGAAATAAAACCATACTAAGTTTCTTGGTAAACATAGCATTTTTAATTATTAGCAGGTCCATGTTAGGAGTCTCCCCCCTCTTTCTCTCTCTCTCTCTCTCTCTCTCTCTCTCTCTCTCTCTCTC
>NW_022196904.1:59662191-59669078 GCF_008632895.1 Mastomys coucha
ATATGTGCACACACACACACACACACACACACACACACAATCATTTCCGTTTTCATAATAATTGGCTGGAAAAGACTAAAAGGTAACAGGACTGAGTCCAGTGTGTGCAATTGAAGATGACCTACAGTAACTTCAATAGACCTTTAGCTATTTACTGAAACACTTCGGTTTTTTTAGACTTTCTACACTATTCTGCTTAAGGAACGCTGGCTAGCACACCATTCAGGTGCTCAGTTGTGGAGTAACTGATGACCACACTAAACTCTCTGGGTTTCTCACTGTAGTCCTTGCAGTTGCACATCTGGATGTTAGTTTAATGAGGACATGGCTGCCTTCCATGTCTTGTGTGCTGATAAGCCCTGTCTCCTGCATCTGAGCCTGCATACACAAGTTCTTCTTCTCACAACATGGACATCCCTTCTCTTGTCTTCAGCACCATCTCTTCCTCTTTATTTGTTATTTCAGGGTTCAGAGCCACTGTTCTCTGTTTAATTGTTCAGAGTTATTTTTGGATTAACATAGAAGCTCTTTCTTCAGAAGATTATAATTGTGTTGAAAATATTGAAATTGAAATTTTATTTTCCACACCTCATCTATCAAGCATCCTGCCTTCGCCCAATCTACCATAAGCACAGAAGACTGATATTAGTAGCCTGCAGGTGGACAAAAGCAAAGTGATCTCACTCTAAACCAGTTTACAGTATGCTTTTGAATGATTTACACAATTTATTGAACATGGTACTAAAGGTTGAAAAAACAGAATGGTAGTATGTATGCATTTTCACACTACTGTAAAGCAGAAAAATATCCAAGTCTAACCATACAAGGCTGGAGAACCTTTTGTACCCATCTTGTGATATAATGCTTAACTGCATTTATTTTTGATGAGGTTTCCTTCCTACAGACCTTAAAATTAACAGCCATCTCTCCTTTATCTGTATACTTCCAATGCAAGGAACAAGGTTCTCTGTTAAATGACTGAATGAAAGCCATGCAGACTATGATGAATGATGGCTCCACAGTGGTAGATGTCTGTCATATCTTTCTATGTAATGACACTTTGGGACAGTGTTTTGAGTGGTCCCAAATGACATCAATGATAAGAAAAATAAATAAAAAGACAACAAAGGGTGCGCATGCTGCCAAAACCCACATATGAACGGAGCTTCAGGCTAGCCCCTCCCATGGCCAGGGTGTATGAACTTGCCTGAACTGTTGCAGCCCATCTCCAATGGAAATCTAATGGAAATCATAAATTACCGAAACAGGTCCACAGGTGCTGGAATTTACTACTGTGTTGACTGCTGGCAAGGGCTGAAAAGCAGAACAATGCACGGTGTGCTACAAAAATGAAATATTTATTACATTCATATTCTCCCTCAAGCTTTTTTTTAAAGCCCTTTTCTCGGTGGCAAAATAACAAAGCACCAGAATTTCGAGACAAACCAATTTGCACTGGCATTTTTAGGAATTTTGTTAAATAATTCTCTTTAATGGTTCAAAGCTTTTTAGTGCAGATACAACTTCATGAATTCTAAATAAACCTTAAAGCCAAAGGGAAAAGAGTGGAAATGTTCTTTCTCACAAATGAATCTGCCCTTTACTCTCACCAGATTCTGCAAAAGACTGTTTCAAACCTCACCAGTTCCTAACCTCTCAGAGCCAAATGAGCCACCAAGGAATTGCAGTACTTGGTTTCAGGGCCACCTTAATGAACATGTAAGAAGCCAATGTCCCGAACTTGTGCACAAAACAAGGAATATCATTTGGCTTAGAACAAGATTGGGGAGAAGGCTTTAAAGCAGAATCTGGAAAGAAAACTGAATATTGCAATCTATAAAATGCAGAATACAGGTTGCACATGGTTCCTGGAGACATAGATGAAGAGTTCACCATTCTGGCGGCTAACTTCACTTACAGAAGTACATGCACAGCCGACTAAGCCTAGTGCTCTTTACTTGGCTGAAACAGAATTGCTGCCATCATCCCTATACTGCAGATTGCTGATGCAATAAATCTAACAATCCTGAAAATTATTCTCACGTTAAAGTCGTGGCAATTTTCATGACTATATTTTTTCAACTAAAATAATAGTAATCACTATCCATTTTATTATTAGTCACAAAATTTTTAATGTTTTAAAATATTTTTCAAATAACTTGATTCCTTATATGGATACCAAGTTAAAAGGAATCTAAGAAGTAATGATACAATAATATTGAGGCTTGCAGAAAACTGGTCTCATGGATACATCTGTGTCTGGTCTCTAGACAAGGACAGCAGGCTGGGCTGAGAAAAGACCAGGTAACAACAGCCTGCCACCTGCAAACCAGAAAATGGAGCCAGTCAGGTTCCAATTTCCTGAAGTGGGTTAAGTTTGGAGACATAATCACGTCCCAGACTTATACCTGAGCCCCAACTCCCAATTGAGGGTCAGACTCTTCTAAAGCGCTCAGTTAGCCCTACTGTGAACTAGACCTTAGTGACATCATTCACAAGCAGTAGATGGAAACCACATGGGAAAGGGAAGAATAATAAAGTAGAGTGTTGGGATGCTGATGGCCCTCCGTGCTCCATCGCCTCACGTACACTTCTTTGTTCAGATTTTCACAAGAATTCTTTCTCCATGACCGTTATTTTTAATATTTCTGATTTCACTGAGTTATTGGCATTGATGAGCATATATAGGAAGAAAACACAATAGAAATGAAAAATAAATGTCTAGGTAAGATTGCTATAAAAGGGAAGGTAGTAATAAATGTTTCACTAAGGGAGACCAATAGACAGTTTAATGCCATTAAGAAACTCATTTAATTGTGTATTTAAATATGAATGTTAATATAATAAATATTTTTTATTAAGTATTTAAAATTTTGTTAAGTATTTAAAATTAACTGCTCTAGGAGAAAGAATAAAGGTGAAATGACCAGTCTTGTGACAAGGTGTTTTTATTCCTTGACAGAAATGAACTTACATATTGTAGAAGAAGTTAGGTTTGGCCCATTTGAAAGAAATATTTGAGTGAAAACTGAAATATGTTATAGTGGAAATGATTGTATTCTACCCAGATCATGTCAAAAATGTCTTAGGAAATGAAGGAACAAAACGCAAATGAAGACAATATAACACATTTTAAAGTAACATCATTTAAATGTGAAACATTGCTACTATGTTCTTTAGTGCTATAAGGAAAATGATCTGCAAAAAAAAAGAAAATAGTTGGAGCATTTGGTAACAGTAAAAGCAATTTCAGAGAATCATTTCTAGTTTTAAAGATAACATAGGGCTGTACTAGAAAAAAAATTTAAAAACCCCTTTTTTATTTTAATACATATATTAATTATTTGAGAAATTCATATATTGTATTTTGACAATAATCACTCCATCCTTCCCAAATTCTTCTGGTTCCACTCTCCTTACATAACCAACCAAAGTTGTGTCATCATTTTACAACCCTTGTAGTCTAGTTTGATCTATCAATATATCCTTGGGTGTGTGGCCATCCATTGAACAGTGGTCAATCTACCATGGGCCACTCCTTTAAAGCTTAACTTTCCCTACTCATATAGCTAGGGCTGGGCTAGCATCTCTTCTCTCATGCTAGGATTTTGATGGCCTGGAGCTTGCACTGGTCTTGTGCATATTGTCACAATAAATGTGCATTAATATGTTCAATGTCCTGCTCTATCTATAAAACACTGTAGCAGCTCCCTAAGATGTATACATAGACACACATAAAAATTTAAATGGAGTTACATTGTACTGGAGCAACACGTTTCCTGCTAGACACCACAGGCTGACAAATGATAACCTCAGTTGACTAATCAACATCCTTTTAATTGGACTTAGGACTTGTTTCAGAAGGTAGAACATATACCTAGCAAGATTATTGGGACCAAGAACCCATGGCAAGACAGGCCATAAACTCCCAGGAATATCTTACAACCATTACTTTGATAAATTGTCATAGCATTAAACTGACACCTACAAACTAATCTTTATAGCCACAGTTTAGTGCCTCTTTCAAAACATACTAGAGAAGCTTCTTTTTGCAGTAGATGGTGATTAGTACTGAGACTTGCAACTGGTCATCATACAGTGAGCAGGAGACTATGAAATGTTCTGCCCTAAACAGGACATCTATATTTTATCATCTTCTCCCATGCTTAAGGATTATACTAGAATAAGGAGTCCTAGACATGGGAAATAACTGCAATGACTAATTTTTAAAATTAAGATGTATTGCAAAGATTGAAAGATTAAATGAAGGAAATTAGCTTCATGATGCTATTGAAATTTACATAAACAAAATAAATTAAAAATTTATAAAAGTAAGTGGTAATTTTAGTAAATGATTACAGGAGCAGTATACTCAGCAAGACAGACTGATTGAAAATCCAAAGTCTGCACAGACACAGTGACTAATGCACAATGTACTGCCCCAAAATACATTGGGATATAAACAATACATAATTATGATGTTGCCAAATCCCACCTAAACTCAAAGCCAAAGACAGCAGCATTATGGTTAGTGAGAAACAAACTCACTCAATCAGTACCAGGCATTATTTAAGACTCTGTCACATGACTGTGGCAAAATTTAATCCACAGTTTATTTCCTAGTTAGAAAGAAACAAAGAGGATTTATTCATGGTGTTCTAGATGTTTGAGGTCTCTTCAAGGTGTCCATTTCTACTTCTCTTGACTCAAAGTATTCTCAAGGAACAGCCACAATTTAGATAATTGTAATAGGTTAAAAGTCATGATGATGTGGAAGATGGAGGCAACGCTGTAGATAGATCTGTAGATAGATAACAGATCAGAGCAGGTATACACAAGTTCCTGAAAAAGAAACATCTTTAAATTGAAATTATTCTTCAGAAGCTGAGCATTACTTCCCATTAGTTTAAGATGCTCACAGATTTTCTTGCAATACTGTTATTCTGTGCAAATCCAGAGGGTATAAAGATTAGGAGATGTGGCTACATTTTAGTAAAAAATTAATAATAATGAGGCATATGAAGAAGCTGATATTATATTCAATATAAAGAATGATATAAATATGGCTGACAAGGCATCAAAACAATTGCATTAAGGAAATGCAACACCAGAAAGACAACTAAGTGACATCAAGAAAATGACACATAAACAAAATGAGAGCATCAACAAACATACAAATACTAAAAAAATGAGATTCTCGAACAGAATATTATAATAACAAAATTGAAAAATTTATAGTAAACTCTATTAATTTCAAATATCAAGAAATGGGAAGACTCTGTAAAAGTGTATAAAGGTTTACTTACTATGTAAGCATCAAAGAGTTAATCAATGCACATGTTGTCTGAGTCTCAGAAGAAGGAAGAAATATCAAGGCAGAGAGAGGTACCTCAAGATATAGCAACAGAAGACATCTCAACAATAAAGAAGGAGATAGCCATAAAGAGGCAAGAAGCACAAAGAACTCAGGTAAGGAGAGGACAAATAAAAAGTCTTGACAAGAAGAGATCACAGTCAAAATTACAAGAGTCTAAAGAGAGGCTCTAAACTTCTGAGGCCAGATAAATGATACTCATGAGAACATTCTCAATGAAATTATGAAAAATTGCACTATATATACATGATAAAAATGAGTGATTTATTCAAGGTTTTAAAGCAAACAAAAACAAAGGAACAAACATGATGATAACTAAAGAACATCTACAAAACTTTTGCATGAATGAAGGCAACACAGAAACATTGTCCAGTAAGAGCAGAAGAAACACACCTTTCAGCATCCACAAGGAAGCAAAGCGAGAAAACAGAAGAGTGACAAACATCTCCAGATATAATAAAAATAAAGTGGGCTGTGTTAGATTTTTTCCATGTTACTAATGACATGAAATATAAATACAGATTAAACTTAATGGTTCTGGAGTATGGGTGTCGCTTTCTTCAGGAGTCTAAGTTGCTCAACCTCAGAAAGTAGCCTCCCACCTATGACCATGGAAGTAACCTCAATGAAGCTCAGCTGGGTGTACAAACAAACAAAATAAGGAAACAATTTTTAAAAGCACATCAAATTAGGAAGGAGTTGCTGGGAAAAGAAGGGTTTGAATGATTAAACAGTCAAAGAACAGAGAAGAAGGAGACAGAATGAAAAGGCTGAAGTATCAGTACATACACATAAAAATTCTGAAAGCATGTCCATTATAGAATTGCAAAATGGTAAGGGGTAAAGAGTGTGTGTCCTGCATATATAATATAGTTTAACTCCTGTGGAAAACATTAAGATTATTCAATAGAAAATTAATATAACGTGCTACATTTTCAAACAATCCCACTCCAGGCATATGCTCAGATAATCTGAAAACATAATCGTTATATAATTATTTACACACCCACATCACAGCTTCCAAGATGTGGATAAAATCAATACCAATCAAAGATGAATTGAAAAAGAAAATCTGCTCTTTTAAGTTAAATAATATTCATCCCTCAAGGAGTTCCTGTCGGTGTACAACGCAGATGACCTCTAAGGATATTTAACTTAAGACAAGTAAAACAACAAAAATTCAAAAATCTGTGTGATTACACTTAAAAAAAATTATCTCAAATGCACATACTTAAAACAAACAAACAAAAAAAAAAACAGAATGCTGGCTCTCTCAAGGTAAAGAAGAGGCAAAACGTACCCATTGTTCAGTGGAGATGGCTTCACGCATAAGCCAACACTCCAGGGCTCCATTGGACAACAATGAGAATAACTACCAGCTTAAAGAGTCAAGATGGTGTATTTATGCCCTGTTTTGATCACAGAAGCATGTAGAAAAGTCATTTTTTTATTAACCAGTAATAGTATTTTCTGCACTGTGTACACTGAAATTCCACATCACACCATGTGGAAT
>NW_022196904.1:59669158-59675504 GCF_008632895.1 Mastomys coucha
GAAATCCGCCTGCCTCTGCCTCCCAAGTGCTGGGATTAAAGGCGTGCACCACCACCGCCCGGCCCATGTGGAATTCTTTAAGCCTTTTGTGAATGTTCAATTATGGCCAATCATTATGCATGGCAAAATAATTGAAGAGCTTTGTGAAAACTCATGAACTGGATGGAAGATGAGGTCTCAATATGTTTGGGATCAGATTGAGAACAAACCTGACCAGTTTGGGAATCAAACAATTCAACCAAGAAATGCAAATGAAAAAATTACTCCCCCCAAAAGTCAATGTCCAACAGTGACAAACAAACAAACAAACAAACAAACAAAAACAAGCAAACAAACACTGTTTATTTCAGCACAGATGAATATTCTAAGGTATGCACACAGTACAGATGCTTATATTATCCGGTCATTGCAGTCCTGACTGCCTTATACATATTCATTGTAATTGTCTCACCTGCCATCACTGCTGCCATAGGAACCCCTCTCTGTGTTACCTACTCACACCCAGTATCAGAAAACATCAAACCATTAGCTGATGTCCATATTCATGTCCTCGTGACCTAGGTCTCTGCAGTGCAATTGTCAATGTCACATTTGTACCCACAAACACTCTCCCTTTGCTATAGCATGAAGGCTTTTTCTAGGTTGATCCTTGCCTCTGAGAACTCAAATAAGAGACACCACGAGGCTACTGAGAAGCTTGGCAAAGTAAAGTGCTCTCTAAAGATGGTGTGGGGCTGCCCGGAAAGTATGTGGCAAGAGGTGGGTTGCTGTGCATTGGACTTGGAACTGCAGATTTTAAATAATTTTTATGAACATAAAGAAATACTAATTATGAAGTAAGCTGACCTTTTGCTCATTCCAGGATCAAGGTGGTGTAGATCTTCCTTTAGGATAATTTTTCCCATTACATTTGGTAAAGCCATGGAGGTATATGAAAACCACAATATATGATGCCACGATGAAACCTAAGGGAGTGGAGGTTTCATTTGAGGATGTGCCTTGCCATAAGGGAAGAGCCTGATATCTTCATTTCTAAAGTAGTGTGAAGATTCTATCTGCAGCTGTAAGGATGTTTGACTGCAATGACATTTTCTGACTTCCAAAAGACATGGCTTTTAAGGAACAGATGTTTTCTTTGGTTGCCTCATATATAACTTCTTACCTACTCTAACTTCCCTATCACAGGAATCAATGTATTTGGAGAACTCAGACATTTTAACAAGATTCACTCAGCCTTCTGAGTTAGCCATGCACTGAATGTACTGAGATGGAGTGACCATTACTATCCACTATTGAATCTTGATAGTGCGCTCTCTATCATCCTGAACTACAGATGATAGAGAGCCACAAGTTTCTATCTTACCCTCCTCAATACAAACTAGGTATCAAAGATAAAATGAAACTTTATAAATTCTGATGCCACTTACCAGATAAATACCATGCTTTTGGTTCACTATTAAGCAAAAATACAGGAAGGGAAACTTCATTTTTCTTTCTGGCAGTAGTACTGATGCTGTGTGTGGCCATGATGGCCAAGACAAATGCAGCCAGGCTGATGGTAGCACCTTTTGGGGGAACTGCAGCATAATTTTTCCTGTGAGTTACTTGGCTGTCCTGTTTCTAAAAAGCAACCTCTAAATTCCTACCTTCCTAATGCAGCTGAGATCTGTAGTCTAACACACAAAGACCTGGGGACATGAATCATTGCTTACGTTCCCAGTGAGTGTGTGTTCTTCCAGCCCTTGCAGTGACTTCAAAAGCTTCCAGTCTCCTTCTGAACATACTCACAATCTGTATTTCTTTTCATGAAAATATCATATGTTTAGGCTCTATATAAGCATCATCACTTAAAAGTTTAAACAATGCATATTCTCAGTGAGTCAGTCTGTAATGCGTTTTGTGGACTCCAGCTGCTGGTTGTATACATTGTACATAATCTTTCCCAAGATGACTTATTTTGTAGGACTTTCCAAGTCTCAAAGTGTTGTATTTACCCCCTCTTTACTTTAAAATGTATACAACTCATAATACAAGCCAGTCAACAGTTGTGTAGATGTTTACAAGTTATTATTTTAAAGCCTAAGTATTTTTTAAAAAAAGTTAGTAGATATTTCACATTAAGATTGTTCTTTGGAGTGTAAATAAATAAAACAATTTAATAAAAAATTGATTCAGGGCCAAATTTCAAAATGAGAACATATCATCCACACCTTGAACTTTACATAGTCACAAAGAACTATGAGAGCTTGTCTGGAGAGAAAAACTTTAACTGGTGTTCAGCTTTCCATATGCACTTCATTTTTTTAAAATTATAGATGACAAAATTGTTCATATATTAAAAGTGACTTAGTAGTATTACAATGCTATCACTGATGAAATATTTTACTTAATGATGCTTTTACTGGGAAACACTGACTTACTATGTGGGCCTAACTATAGACAGCTGAATCAGAGCCTGAGAAACACACCCCAACACTTTTAATGATTTAGATAAAGTGTTGCCAAGGATAAAAAAAAACAGCAGAGTGGTTATAAATGGTTTAAATTTTTAATCAAAAAGGGAAGGCAGGTATAGTATTGACTTTGCAGTTCCTTTTTTCTAACCAAGAGTTCATAAAGACATATTCAATTTATATCTTCAAAGAACACTGACAGTATAAGGAATCATTTGGATGTAAGAGTCTCTTGTTTTGATTGTGTAGTCTTCAACCTGGGTCTTTAAAGTCGTCATCTGATACATCCTTATGTGTAACTACCATCCTGCGGATCCATCTTCAATAACCTTGACCCACACAGGAAAACGTGCCATGAACATGGTGGCTGAGCCACCTCAGTGTTTGATTTTCAGGAAATATATTCATCTTTATTATTTGTTTATTTGTAACTTTTTTTCTTTAAAAGAAGAAAATAGAAAATGAACAACTTTAGAAGATTACAATGATAATAATATGGGTAAATAATAGATATTTATTTGCTTGCAAACACACTAGAATCTCTGAGCTCTGACTATTTTTCTACTTTCTTCATTTATTAATGTTGTTATTACAATTATTATTATTATTATTTTAAAATTTTTATTTTTTGATTTTGCATGTATATCTGTGTATCATATGCATGTCTGGTGTCCACAGATGCCAGGGATAGGTTTTGGATCCTCTTGTGTCTGGAGTTACAGATAACCATTAATTCCCAGCAAGCCATGAAGTAGCTGCTGGGAATTGAACCAGAGTCATCTGGAAGAGCAACCAGTACTCTTTATTGCTGACCCACATCACCAACCTCTTTGTACATTATTTACAATTAGAGGGAGACAATGTAAAGGACAAAAGACAAGATGGGATTTGTCATTTTCAACTCTAGAGCACTCAATAGAACAAACTCCTAAAGGGTATTAAATCGAACAAGTACTCATGACAACTACCTTTGGAGAGTGTTTAACTGGAGAATGCTGATTTACAATTTCACTATTATAGGCACAGGAGTAAGGATTTGTATTCCCAGATCATTGCTAAGCCACTCTTATGAGCTTGAACATATAACTTAGTCCTTTTGTGTCTCAGTTTCCTCCTATACATAATAGGACTAAGCTATTTGCCTGTCTTATACAACAGTTACAAGCACTACATGGGATGGACATTTAAATGTCTGTTAAAATACCCAAACTATACTTGCATCTTCTAGCTCTTACTAATCCCCACCACTGAAGCAGGAAGGAGAGAGATATGCTTGTGTAGGTCACATTTAACCAGATGTGGGCTGAATAGCAGGTATCAAGAGCTAGGGCTAGTGGCAATAGTTAATGTTCAAAGCTGGCTTTTTCGAGTCCTGGCTAAACCTGGGTCTAGTTCAATAACTCTTTCTTTTTTATAATTATTATATATTTTCTTTATTTACATTTCAAATATTCTCATCTTTCTTGGTTTTCCCTTCATAAAAACACCCTATTCTCTCCACCAACCCACCCTCTCCCACTTTCTGGCATTCCCCTATACTGGGGCCTTCACAGGACCAAGGGCCTCTCCTTCTATTCATGACTAACTAGGCCATCCTCTGCTACATATGCCATGAGTCCCACCATGTGTACTCTTTGGTTGGTGGTTTAGTCTCTGGGAGAACTGGGGGTACTGGTTAGTTCATATTGTTGTTCCTCTTATGGGACTGCAAAACCCCTCAGCTCCTTGGATCCTTTCCCTAGCTCCTTTATTGGGGACCCTGTGCTCAGTCCAATGGATGGCTGTGAGCCTCTACTTATGTATAAGTAGGGTATTGTCAGGGCCTCTCAGGAGACAGCTATATCAGACTCCTGTCAGCAAGCACTTGTTGGCACCCACAATAGTGTCTCAGTTTGGTGATTGTATATGGGATGTATTCCCAGGTGGAGCAGTCTCTGGATTGTCATTCCTTCAGTCTCTGGTGGACACTTCATCTCTGTAACTCTTTCCATGAGTATTTTGTTTCCACTTCTAAGAAGGATCAAAGTATCCACACTTTAGTCTTCCTTCTTCTTGAGTTTCATGTGGTTTGTGGATTGTATCTTGGACATCTTACTACCTGAGGACCCAGCAATACCACTCTTGGGTATATAGCCAGAAGATACTCCATCATGTAATAAGGACACATGCTCCACTATGTTCACAGCAGCCTTATTTATAATAACAAGAAGCTGGAAAGAACCCAGATGTCCCTCAACAGAGGAATGTGGTACATTTATGCAATGGAATACTATTCAGCTATTAAAAACAATGAATTTATGAAATTCTTAGGTAAATGGATGGATCTGGAGGATATCATCCTGAGTGAAGTAACCCAGTAACAATAGAACACACATGGTATGCACTCGCTAAGAAGTGGATATTAGCCAAGAAGCTCAGAATACCAAGATACAATACTCTATCTTAAAGACTTGTAAGATCTTGTGAGCTACCCAACCTCCTTATGAATTGTTTTTCTAATGGATAAAGTCAAGTTAATCATGACATATGTTCTGAGGACGTATTGAGGAATACAAATGTGTGCTTAGGACTTTCCTTGGAATGCCATGGCACTCTGTATTAGAATTTTATTTTTATTGAACATCAATATGACTCAATAGTTGATAATGTCCTTAAGGTAAATCCCTAATCTCCTGCTTTATACTCTTGAGAATTCTTCTAAACCTCACTGGGAAATGCAACATCCCAAAAATTATGTTCTCATATGCATGTATAGTTGGGGGTAGTCAGGAGCCTTCAGAATCCAGAACTGGAAGTATTAATTAAAGGCGACAAATGTCTGCATGTCCCCACGGCAGCCCTTGCTGTCCTCCGGGCTCACACTTCCTGCTTTCTTCTTGGGAGATGCCATATGTGCCCAGAAACCTTCGAGAGTCTTTGCTTAGCAATCTACAAAGGTTTTTACTTCCCTCTCCTTGATACTCAGCAAGATTAAAATATCAGCCCAATACCCCATCAAACCTGCAAAGCGTGGGTTACTTCCAACCACAGTGTTTGGATGAAGTCCAACAACTGAGCACTACAAAGCACATGCTTGCTGATGATATAAACCAAGGAGGAAGCACATAGTATTTGTTTTGACAAGTCTGGCCCCACAGTGTTTGAGAATATGCTACTCTTGCTGTCTCGGCCTTGGAGATTGGAACCATCATTAACAGAGTAGTAGAAACCATTGCCCCTTGCAAAGAGTTTTGGTGGTTTTTCATTGCCTACAGAGTAAAAATCTGTCTTAATCTAATATTTAACGATTCCTGTCCATAAGATCTAATTTACCTTTTTCTCTGCAACAGCATGTGCTATGCTTCTATTATCTGTTCCTGACAGTGTGTCCATAAAATTCTTCAAATTCTGAGGTCAAATTAGTTTCGGAGATACATCTGTTATGTCTCTCTAGTGATGCATTTATCCTTTGAGATACAATAGGGTCTGAGAAGGTTTGCATTAAAGAAACTTGTCTCATTTTATTTAACAAACTCATCCAAGGACAATAACAGCAATACCAAAGCTGCAAACAAACAGAAGCAAAACAAACACCCCCATGCCTTTTAAAGTACAAGCATTGGGAGGGACCCTGCTTCGAAACACTTGCTGAGAATAGTCTGGATTTTTTGACCTTACTAAGAACTAGTAGCTACTCTTCATGTCTCTTTGAATGTGAATTGTTATGGGTATCACTGTATGTGTGTGTGTGTGTGTGTGTGTGTGTGTGTGTGTGTGTGTGTTTTATCAGCTCACCAAATTCCCATCCCTGGCCTGAATCATCCCTTACATTTTGTCAAAAATCATTGTCCCAGTGGCTCTTCTGTCACATCTAGACTATGGTAACTTAGACTACTTATCCTTTTCTGAGATAT